>NC_053026.1:233173987-233205346 GCF_003073215.2 Triticum urartu
CTTCTCTGCGTCCTTGTCAGCAGAAGATACAGAGACAAACATTAAGTCTGATTTCAATGCTCATTCCTCCACATGAAACCCGGAGAAGTAGGAATGACCACCCGACAATCCAGGCGTGCGTGGGACGTGAAACAAATCCCAATATACTGCATGATGGCCACGTGTTCCTCATATGTGAATCGCCAGGGGCACCTGTGTAATAACGCAGTGCCACCCCTGTTCCTATAAATACACCCTTCACAGCGGTCATTATCTCTTCTTCCACTCTTGCACGAACCCTAGCGCCACCGCTAGCCCTCGACGACGCCGGCGACGAAGCGCTTCACTGCCGCAACCTCTCCGACGCCGTCTTCACGCCGACCGCGGACATCGTCCTCTCCGCCGTCGCTGTAGGTGTCCTCCGTCGCCAAGTTAGGGCACGGAAGATCGAACTGCTCAGCCTCCTCTTCCACTCCGTCTAGCAGTTCCCAGTGTGGTAAATAAAACTTCTTTTTACGTCCCCTTTTGATCCTATGGCTTTGTCACTTTCTACCATAAGAAGTTTCTATTCACACAAGTTGGATCTCTTTCCTACTGCATCTCATAACATGCCTAGTATATTCACTTATGCTTCACAAGTAGTTAGATTCCTCACTTGTACTGATCTCTGGATTCATACAAATCTGGAACCAACTCCTTATCTATGAGTGAATGTCTTCGCACAATGAGGTCAATGTCTTCTAAACTGATTTATCCTCAAAATCTTCTGAGAATGCATATGACCTTTTCCCCTTCCCTCGCACCTTAATGCTGTCACAGGTACATGTCCGTGGGAGAATCCTTTGGTTCTCATAGTCTGCATTCATTTGCAGAATTCTTACAGCATCACATAAACTCTCCCGAAGCCAGTTCCTGTTGGTCCAGCAAGCGAAAACCTTTGAAGCCTTTGAACGTTTTGAAGCCTTTCAAGTTAAAGTTTATGGCTTCAGAAAAATCAGCAAGGAAGGGTGGCAGACAGCATCATGGCGGAACATCAAGAGATCTGTCTGATGACCTCTCAGAACTTTACAAGACAGATCCTGAAGAGGATTATAATCAGCGCAAGACCCAAATCCAGTGGATTCGAAGATATTGGGCAGAATAATGGTTCAAATACCGGTTTGTGACCCAGGAATATGCTGAGAAATGTGCCATCAAGAGACCGTGGGGAGACATTCTATACAAGAATCTTCAACCCAGGACCAGAGAAGAAGCCATCGAACAAGGTTTCTATCCCTGCATGGTCCGTGGGCCGCAGCCTGCTGATGCACACCCCTCGTCACTACTATGGTGTCGTGATGACATTCTGTTCAAGCACAACTTCCAGTTTGCCCAGAACTCAGCGAAGCAGAACAAGAAGTCTTTTGGATTAGACTTCAACCCTGGTCCTTCTGCTCCAAGGGCTGACGGCACACGCGATGCGGAACCTAATATCGTCGGTCCTTTCTACAACCTTGCAGGACTCATCACCCATATCTTGGTTCAAGGGACAGCCGTGAATGAGCCTGCAGCTGACGCTGAATCAGATGAAGCGCCTGCAGCGCCAACGCCAAAGAAGTTAAAGAAGCCCAAAGCTTCAAAGCCTGCCCCTTCACCAAAAATCTCAAGGGCGAAGCCACTGGCAACTGCACCTCCTGAAGACAGTGTGCAGTCTAAAGATTTATCACGCATCTCCAAGCCCCAGAAGGCCAAGATGCCTCTGCCACACACCGGCCAAGAGCTAACAGCTCCTGCCATTCTGCGCAATGATGACATTGATCTGTCAAGTGATGAAGATCTTGCAAATGACGCTCTTGAGCAACTCATCAAGAGCAAAGAAGAAGCCGAAATCTTCAATGATCTGCCTCTCTTTGATGTAACCATCATCCACAACTTCATTGACGAGTGGTTTGACACACCAAACATCAGCTTTGATGATCTGCAGCTACCCATTGGCCTCAGTGTTGCCTTCCAAGGCGCCATTGCTTCAGAGCTAGCCATCGCCCAGCGCGTTATTGAACTGAAGCAGAAAATTGACTATGAAAAGGCTCAGTTCAAGAAGCATATGGCCAAGCTCAGTGTGCAAGAAGTGAAGAACTTCAAGATCATGATGCACGAGCTCAAGGAAGCCTTTCTGAAGAAACGTGCTGAAGCTCAGGGTTTGCGTGTGCGCATGAAGGCTCTGGCTGACAGATGTGTGCAAGCCTACAATGAGGCTGAGAAGCGCAAGGCCCTTGGGCGTCCTGGCATTGACCCCAGGATGGCCGCAAAGAAGAAGAAGAATCCTGCTACGGCTGAACCCGACGCACCAAGGTAGGAAGCAGTTCCGATAGTCTTCCCAACTAGACTGACTGGCTCGAAGCCAAAAAGCCGGTCAACCGCTTCAGAGCTCAAGAAGACAAGGACTGCTGAGGCTGAAGCCAGGAAGAGGAAACATCCTGAAGCCTCTCCTACTGCCCCCTCCAAGAAGAAAAGAAAAACCAAGAAGGAACGGGCTGCTCCCACAGAGCCCTTGATTGTTAAACCCATTTCCATGGTTCACCCCGACGCCGATCCACAAGAACGTCAACTGACTGTCCATGAGCCAGCTTTCACAGAGGCTCATGAAGCTGAAGACATTGGTCACCATGACCATGTTGAAGATGATGCCGTCCTTCCTCAGCTAGAGCACCAACAGGTATCATCGCCTGTGCTAACGCACAGCGAACACATAAGCATTGGTCGTCCACTGACGCCAATTGCACAGGAGGCTTCATGGGCTGATCGCCCACAAGAGGAAGAAGACTCTGAGGCCCAGCCAACACCAACTCCACAGGCGTCGCCCGTGTTGCGCAGGCTTCGCAAAGGTCCAAGGCCTCAAGTCTCTGCTGAAGACAATCCGGCTGCATCAGCCGCGGAAGAAGAAGTTCCACAAGCTGCTACTCCCCTGCCCCACCAAGAAGCGGTTCTTGAGGAGAACGTGATAGTGACCGACCCTCCAGCTCGTCAAGTGGAGGTTGAAAATCTAGAGGCTGCCACCACCAACACCACTGAAGCCACTGACGCCGTCATGGCTGAAGCTAATGTGGAGCCCTCACCCCCAGCAGCACCAGAAGTCAACGAAGCCACTGATCCCGCTGCTTCTATTCCTGCGTCTGCTGCCAGTCCCCAATTCGACTATCATATTGAGCACAGGCCTCAGGTCCAGAAGCCAATCCCAAGATTGCCCAGGTTCCCAGGTCTTGCATCAGCACCTGGCTCCTTCAATATCAATGGCTTCAGAGCAAACAACACATTCTTCAATAGCTCCAGGAACCCCTACTCTAGGGAAAGAATATCATCTGATCGGTTCTGGAGCTATCAGCAGCGAAGCTATTACTCATGCATTCTTTACAACCAAGGTCGCATCTTCCCACACAAGCGCCTTGACATTGAAGCTATAGCTGGTCTGCCCTGTCTGGAAGAAGCTTTGGATTGCTTCAAGGAAGTTGGACTGCTGCCATTCGTTACTGACCAAGAGCACTAGAATGAAGAGTTGCTGCTCCAGTTCTATGCCACACTTCACATCCGCGGGTATAACAGAGATCCGAAGACTTGGGTCCTGGAGTGGATGACTGGAAACGTTCATCACGAAGCCAAAGCCTTTGACATCATTGAGCTCACTGGCTTGCCCACTCCTGGCGATCTCTATGAGCATGTCTGTCAGCTTCACAGTGAAGCTGTTGAGAGCATCTTTCAAAAGACTGAACCCAATATGAGTCAGATTCTCAGTATGATGAAGCCATTGCCCCAAGATGCTGCTTATCCCACGGAGTTCTTTGTTGAAGACCTTGAGTATCTGCCAAGGACCATTTATCATATCATAAGGCGAACTCTCTGGCCAATCAAAGGACATTCTCCCCATGCCAAGCTGGAACGTGCAATGAAGACTTTGGTCTTCTATATTCTTCATGGAAAATGCTTCAATACACAGGATTTCTTCATTCGTCAACTTGCTGCATCTGGCTCTGATCTGTTTGGATTGAAGTTCTACGCCCCTTGGGTGATGCGGCTGATCAAACTTCACTCTGCTATCTCATATCAGCCGTCTGCCCGCAATCATCGGATCTTCTTGCCTGATGTGGATATGTCTATTGAAGCCATATATCCTGAGCCTGCCAAGGAACCTCTAAGTCTTCAGAATGCAGAGCATTAAAGTTTCTCTCAGAACGTTGAAGGCGTTGAAGCAGTAACACGTGTGTATCCTTTGGCTGGCACTACCCGTGCACCGCATCCTGCTCTTACTGAAGCCACTGATAGCACCATTGCTCAACGACCCAAGAAGCGCACTCGTGTCCTCAATGACCGAGAGCTTCTGGTGGCCCTTCATCAGAAACAAGACAGGCATCATGACTGGCTAAAGCGTCAAATGCAAAGCCTCTTGGTGGATGTTAATCGCATTCGCAATCTTGCCACTAAGAATGCCTTTGTTGCTCATAAAACATCTTGACGCACATGGAAAGGGCTGAAGCTGCTGTGTTCTAAAGATGATCTGCAAGAGGATGGCTTCACTGAGCGCTTCAAGTTTGACTCCACACCTCCTCGCAGGGCTGTGCTGCGACGAACCCCATCACTTGAAGACTCTGAGTTCTCTTCCTCTGCTACAACCGTGAATGCCAGAGTGATCGAGGATGAAGACGATGCTACTTCTTCGCCGCCTCCTTCAGCACACGTCGACACTGCTCCAAGCTCGTCTGCACCGCCAAACACCATCAACGACCCTGCTGCTTCACCTAATCCTCATGGGAACGAGTAGAGGCTCTATGTCTTCAAACCTTTTTGGTCCTTACTGACAAAAGGGGGAGAAGCATATGAGTTTGATAGTCTTCAAGCGGGTCCATATGGGCGGGTGTTTTATATTTTGCTTCGTGCTTACAACTCTCGTTTTGAAACATTTGGTTCTTTGAGTTGTAACACTTAAACTTGATGGTCGTCTGCTACCTATTTGCTACCTTGTGTTGCGATGATAAATTCTGCATGTGCGACGATAAATTCCGCACTTAGATCATTCTGCAGATGTCCATTTTCCATTATGCATGTCATTATCTTCACATACTTTCACATGCATAATGGATTGTCATCATAAGTTGAAGTGGATCTCCACAAGCACAACCTGCCATGTGCATTTGCATTCCAAAAGCAAATTACTTATATGCACATCTTCAGGGGGAGCCCTTGTAACTTATGAAGACAATTCCTTATCCTTTACAATTTCACACATTATATTCCCCGTTGAAAACTTCAACTAGTTTGTCATCAATCACCAAAAAGGGGGAGATTGTAAGTGCATCTAGTGCCACCCCTAGTTGGTTTTGGATTATTGACGACAAACCTAGTTGAGGGACTAATGTGTTTGTGAGAATTGCAGGATAACACAGGTAGAAGTACCTCATTGATTCGGTTTTCCCACCAGAGATGACCCCTTAAAATGTATGAAGACATTGATGTCAAAGGTGGTATATGAAGATATTCACATTGAAGACTATGACAAGAGAAGACACCGCATGAAGCCTATGGAGCTCGAAGACTTAGATCTTTCGTAGTTCTTTTTCTTCTGTGTTGAGTCATAGGAATCACCGTACTATTAAGTGGGGTCCAAGAGAACCAGTCAGAATGACTGAAGTGATGCTAATAAAAAACCTATGTCTTTGAGTGAAGACTATGAGAGCAAATCTTGTCCAGAGTCGGATAAGTCAGCTTTGCTTGTAGCCCAAGTAAAGTTGCCGTGTGAGTTTGAAATCTGACCATTGGAACACGTGTCAGTTCTTTAGTGACCCAGGGTCATTTCGGACAAATCAGGTCGGGTTGCCTAGTGGCTATAAGTAGCCCACCCCCTACAACCATAAACGGTTGGCTGCTCAGATTCAGAGTACGGCTTTTGTCGTTTGAGAGCAACCCACCTTGAAGCCTTTGAGAGAGAATTCCTTGCGAGGATAAAGCCCTAACCACCCAGAGCCAAAGAGAATTAGGCATCACTTAAGTCTTCTTGTTTGAGTGATCTGAAGACTTATTACACTTGAGGACTGTGCATCCTCCAGCCGGTTAGGCATCGCGTTCTGAGCATCCAAGAGACATTGTGGATTGCCGGTGAACGAAGTCTGTGAAGGTTTGGGAGTCTACCTTGAAGACTTACCAGAGTGATTGGGCGAGGTCTGTGTGACCTTAGCTCAAGGGGAATACGGTGAGGACTGGGTGTCCTGAGCTGCGTGTTCAGGACTGGGTGCCCGAGACTATGTGTCCTTTAGTTTAAATACCTAGCCGCCCTAACCAGACGTACAGTTGTCACAGCAACTGGAACTGGTCCAACAAATCTTTGTCTTCAACGAGTCACTGGTTTCATCCTTCCCTTCTCTTTACTTACTGTTACTCTGTGTGAAGTCATTGTATGTTTGCTCTATCTTTTGTCTTCACTGAGTGACTGTGTGATCCATTTGGCTCCTTAATATCTTCCTGCCTGATCCTTACTACCTAGCTACTATTAGTCATTGTCCTTTCACTTCATTGAATACATGGGTATGGTTTATCTAGTGTAGTCTAACTTCCGCTGCATGGTAATAGGTTTATTCCTATCGTTTGTCTTTGAAACTTCCATGTTTTGAAGACTTTCATAAAAATCGCCTATTCACCCCCCCTTAGTCGGCATTTATACCTAAGCCCGACATGATAAGACATAAATGCCCTTCAATGATATGAACATTAGGTGGATAGATATTTTGGGACAGCTGGCGCATAGCACAGCAACGGTCGGAATTTTGAGTAGCAAAATCCTCAGGGCTATCATGTTCCTCACTGTGTAGGCAATCCGCACTGGCGAATTCCTAACTCCTCAGTCAGGACAAATTCCTCAGAGACCAGAAGAACTTCGTCTCTGTCACTGAAGAAATTGACTGAACTGTATGAGATTTCCAATGGCTTCACTCGAAGGGATTGGTAGGTGTAGGATTTTGAGTTGAGCATCACATGGAAATTTTTCCTTAGTATTTCCTCGACCCCCTTTAACAGTACGGTGTTTCCTATGACTCAAGAAAGAGAAAAAACAAAACTATGAAAACGAAAGTCTTCAAGCTTCATATTCCTCGCATGAATATCAAGTCTTCACGGACACACCAATTTCTTCACTTTCAAAGTCTTCATGAAAGTCTTCAGAAATATCAAAATCTTCAGTCGAAGATATTTATTTTAGGGGTCGACTTTTCCTGTAAATATCAAACTCCTCATAGACTTATAGACCTGTGTACACTCACAAACGCATTAGTCCCTTAACCTATAAGTCTTCAATACACCAAAATCACTAAGGGGCACTAGATGCACTTACAATCTCCCCCTTTTTGGTGATTGATGACAATATAGGTTAAGTTTTCAACGGGGATAAACATATGAAGTGTAACTACTGATATTGAGGAATTTGATTGCAAGATATAGAAGAACTCCCCCTGAAGATGTGCATAGTGAGGAATTTGCTTTTGAAGCAATGCACACTTGAAGAGTTGAATCATGGAGATCTCCCCCTATATCTTGTAATTCATACACGCATTTAACATATAATATGAAGAATTTGAAATGCATGATGAAATATGGTGCCTGATGAAATTCAGCATGCATGCAATAATATTAACGAGGAATAAGCATGCAGAATAGTGCATCAAGAGTATCAGAGCACAGTGCATCAAAAGTATTAGAGCACCATCGGGTTTAAGATTAAAACTCGATCCAATAAAGTTTCAGAAGAACGAGAGTTGTAGCTTAGCAAAAAAACGCCATATAGTAGACCCGCTTGAAGACTAACTCATATTTCTCCCCCTTTGTCATCGAATGACCAAAGGATCGAAAATGAGGACTAACGCCCCTGAATATAATCAATTGATGAAGGAGCGCCAGCGTTGTTGGGTCGTTTGATTATGGGGCCTGCCGCAGTGTCGTCCAAATCTTCATGTTCATCAGTGTAGCACGATGAAGAATATGAGCTGGCCACCAGAGAAGGAACCTTGACCTTCTTGAATTTCTTCGGTGGAGGTGCAGACAGTCAAAATCTTCATTAAGACCCATGTTCTTCAGATCTTCTTCACCATACAGATGTGACAGGATTGCCCAGGTGCGACCGAAGACTTGATGGAGGTAGTAGTGGTTTTTCTTCACTGCATTGTGTGTGGCAGTCATGTTGTGAAGAAGTGAACCAAACTGACGCTTAACCCATTTGTGATTTCGATCCACCTTCTGGTGAAGACTAAGCAGAAGTTCACGGTCAGTCATCACGCACGGAGCAGTGGCTTGAGGAGTGGACTTGGGTGCATTGGCAGAGTCATGTGTGGCAGAGTCATCATTGGTGGAATAAGATGCAGCTTTGCGAAAACTGACCATCCAATGGACGAATGCTTTCATCTATTACAGCTGGTGCCTTGCCCTTTCCATCAACTGAGGAATATGTCTGCTTGAGGACTTCAATTGGGGGCAAGTAGCTGAGGTGATTCTGGAAATCAGCTTTGTAGTTGAGTGAAGACCTTGTCCTGAGGAATCTCATGATCCAAGGTGCATAAGGCTTCAGCTCAAACGGAGACAGTGCAACATTGGCCATAGTCCTCATGAAGAAATCGTGATAATTGACAGGAATGCCATGAACGATGTTGAATACCAGATTCTTCATGATGCCAACAATTTCCTCATCAGATGAGTCGATGGCCTTTGATAGGACTGATTGTCCTCGTAAGAATACGATAGACAGTTCTGGGCACGTACAACAATTCCTTCACGAGGAATTTGGTTCTTGGTGCTTGACCTGGCTTCAAAGGTTTCATCAGCACCTGCATGTAATGATGTGTGAGCTCAGGTTCACTGTAGATGCAGCGAGCTTCTTCAAGGGGAGGACTGAGTGGTAGAGCACGAAGCAATTCAGAGGCTGGTGTCAGTGTAGTGAGTGTTTTCAGACATCCAGTCCAGCACCCATGAATTCACATCTTCAGCATCTCCGGTGATGTGCAGCGTTGCATAGAATTGAAGAATCAGTTCTTCATTCCAATCGCAGATGTCAGAGCAAAAGTTGAGCAGTCCAGCATCGTGAAGAACACTGAGGACTGGTGCGAAGCACGGATAAAGATTCCATATCCACGTGAGGAATATGCTCATGGTAGAAAATCTTCTCCTTGTTGAACAGCACTGAGGAATAGAAATTGGCTTGACTAGCAGTCCAGAAACGCCTCTTCCTAATGCGAGCAGAGTCATATGGGTTGTAATCTTCAAAGAATACGTGCTCGCCAAAGAAATCATCAGCCTTGAACTTTTGCTTGCGTGAGAATGGATCCTTTGGCTTCGGCAGAGGAGTGTCAGTGAGTTGCATCACGACCTCAGGAATCTCAATCGCAGGTTCTTCAGGCTGAGGAATTTCTGGTTCCTCCTCAGTGGCAGTCTGCGTCGTTGGTTGTTCAGCAGCAGCAGTTTCTTCAGCGCTAGTGGCTGGAATTTCCTCATGGACAGATGCAGTGGGATGAGTTTCTTCAGAGCCCATGTGAACAGTTTGTGTGGGGGACTGAGGAATTTGCTGTAGAGGGGTGAACATTGGAGAGTTTGGATGCTGACTTTCCCAGAATTCATCACTGATTACGGGTGTGGAGCAGCCAATGTCCACATCTTCATCTTCCATTTCTTCAACGCCAGCCTCTTCAGCTGTGAACTGAGGCATAGGCGAGGAGATGATAGGTGTTGAAGGGATCGCATCCACTTCAATTTCTTCATCCAACGGTTCAGACGAAGCAGCAGAAGGAGTTTCTTCATCAGATCCGCTGGGGATCACATATTCTTCATCAAAAGGAACAAGGTCCTTTGATGGCCTGGTTGAGATGGGAACAACATCAATCGGATTTGCAAATGAACTTGTCATAGGCTTCATTTTCTTCGGAGCTGAAGAATCTGAAGCAACTGATGCTTTCCTTTTCTTCACTGCAGCACGCTCTACAGCCTTGGTCTTCTTCACATCTGATGCAGATGGAAGGATTGGAGTTGAAGTTGGTGCAGGAGCAGCTGAGGAATCTGGTTGATTTTCTTCAGGCACAACTGATGCAGTTGCCCTGAGTTCTTCAGTTTCTTCAGGCACACCACTAGTGGGTGCCCTGGCAATTTCTTCAGCGGCTGGAATGCAGTCATCAGCCCTGGAACTCACATTATCTTCAGCAGCCTGATTGTCATCAGCGGTGCTGGCATTTTCTTCAGTAGGCTGAGCAGATGCTTCAGCCTGAGGAATTTCCTGTTGCGTTGGGGCTGCAACATTGGAAGTGAAGTTATCCGCAAGTTTCACAAAACGAACCTTGGCTCCAAGCCAATCAGCGCGATATGCGTCAAAGTCATCACTGAGTTTCTTAATCTCAGTCTGAATAGTGACAAGTTCTTCAGTTGTCATAGAGACAACGTTTTTCTTCAGATAGCGCTCTTTCTTGTACTGCGCTTTCTTGATCTGCCTGGCCTTCTCAAATTTCCACTTTTCTTCTTGAATGAAGTGGGTCAGCATGTGACTCTGGCCAGGAGTCAGCTTGAAGTCAGGCAAGGGAGTGTTGGGGTCCTTGTGCCAATCATCAATGTAGTCGAGGATCAGCTTGGGATCCAAAAGCAGTGGCACCTCTGATCCTTTGGCTCTAGCAGCCCTGACTTGCCTGTCTTTGATGATTTCTGCAAGTTCATCATCATCAGCTTCGTCTTCATCAGACGACACTTGGAAAGCGACTTGCTTCTTTTGAGGACTTGGGGCGAGGACCTCGTCCAGCAGTGGCCTTTGTCTTCAGCAGTGAGAGGCCAGCTGAGGAACTTGGTGCAGCTGAGGAACTTGGTGCAGCTGAGGAACTAGCTGAGACACCTGAGGCAATAGAGATGTTGGCAGTCCTTTGGCACGAGGCGAGATGCACAGGTGCTGAGGATTTAGTCGAAACAGCTGAAGGCTTTGGGGAGGAGCTGAGGACTTTGGAGGAACAGGAGCAGCATGAGGAATTTGTCGTGAGGGTTTTGAGGATTCTGGCCGTGAGGGAATTGCTGAGGAACTTGGCCTTGAGGGCATTGTTGGTGAAGCACTTGGCTTGCGGCAGGCTTCTTTGACATAGCCTTCTTTGGCTTGACAGCAAAGGCCTCAGCAGAGGCAGCAGCAGCAGCAGCAGAGTCTTCATTAAATTTCCTCACTGCTTCTCTGGCTTGCTTAGCCAGCTTGGCTTGGCGCTTGGCCCATTCATTAGGATAGTCCTCACCGCGTTGAGGCTGGTGGGATCAGCGATTTGGCCAGGTGCCAATGGAGCTCTTGGGCATGGAGGATTGAGTGCGAATTTCTTCATGTACTTAGGAGTGACATATCTGTACTCCCTCCATTCTCTTGCCCATCTCCTCTCTATCTTCTGAATGCGCACTTTGCGCTCATTCTTGGTTTCCTTCAGTAGGTGTGCAGTACCCAGCATATATGTCATCAGGGATCTCAAACGTTGTATTTACCTCAGGCCTCTTTCCTCCCTTCTGTGGCTTCTTACCGTCAGCCATTTTCTTCAGTTGAGGAATTTGAACAATTGAATTCTCTGAAGAAGTATGCAACTTTTCTTCGAGGAACGCTGCAAATGAGTTAAGTTGATGAGAACCTAGTGATTCAGCAGCTGACATGTGTACCTGTGAACAGAGTATAGTTGCGAGGAATTTGGAGAGGTCATATGCGTTCTCAGAAGGTTTTGTAAAAAGAACAAGTTAGAGGAATTTGACCAGATGAGTCTTGAAGAATTTCACTAAGCGTTCTTTGTCTTAGGTTCCAGAGATGTGTAGATTAAAAATCCACACATTTGAGGAATCTTGAAGAAAAAACATGGCTTAGAGAAACGAATCAAGAACAGATGACTTGTGAGGTGTTTAGTGTGTGAATCTATGAAGAAAAACACCTTTGAAGATTTTGAAGATAATCATTCGAATCAACGAGGGTAGTAAAAGTAACTTTTAATTACCCTGGACGAAGAACACGACGAACTGGAGTGAGGAGATGTGAAGTTCGTCTGTGCAGATCTTCCACGCCCTAACTTGGCGGAGGAAGACGGCTACGGCGGCGGCGGAGTGAAGATTTCCGCGTCGGCGCGAGTACGTCGGCGACGAGGTCGAGGCAGTGAAGCTCTTCCTCACCGGCGGCGATGAAGTAGCGGCGGCGCTAGGGTTTGAGAAGCTCGAGCTGGAGAGAGAGGTCGAGCGGAGTAAAAGAAGTGAGGAAGGGAAGGAGGGGTATTTATAGCCACGGTGAAAAACTGCTCGCCCGAAGAAATTGGACGAACGTGCCCCTGACCCTTCTCATTCGCATGACATGTGTCACCCACGTAGTGAGAGGTGGAGATCGTGTTAGATCGTGGGTGAGTGGATAAGTGTATCGTGGGATGCGGAACGGTTTGAGCGGCAAAGCCGAAAATTTCGATAAGATAGGTTTTAAAGTTCCGTTCGCAATTTCTTCAGCTGACAAGGACACAGTGAAGATTTTGAACGAGTTTCAAATAGAACGCACATGAAGAATTTGTGAACAGATTGGGTTGAGTATAGCATAGAGGGGAAGGGTCCGATCACATTCACTTAGCAGAAAACCAACTTGAAGAAATAGCAATAAGTGAATGCTGTAGAGGACATAAACTCATATATATATATATAGCCAATGAAGAAAAACGACGGAACCAGTGAAGACTATGCAAAGTTGAAGAATATGAATAATTTGAGGAATTTCAACTTTTGGTGGTGGCGTGACCCACCGTATAAGAATGATGATTTCAGACACCGCGTACAATTATCGTAGGGTTCTGAGAATCAAATTCTTCATTAATTTCTTCACACTAAGAGTGTTATTCTTCATTGATTGAAGAAAAACGTTCTTCATGTGTTGCACATCTAAGTCATCAATTTTGCATAAGTGTTAGGATGAGTGTCCTTTTCAAAGAACATTCGAAGATTCTAGGATATTTAGCTCACACCGCAACTTGCTAAATCTCTTCTCATCCAAGGGCTTTGTGAAGATATCGGCTAGCTGTTCTTCAGTCTTCACATGCTCAATAGAAATGTCGCCCTTCAACACATGATCACGAAGAAAATGATGACGAATCTGAATGTGCTTAGTCTTCGAGTTCTGAACTGGGTTGTGAGCAACCTTGATGGCACTCTCATTGTCACAGAAGAGAGGCACATTCTTCATGTTGACGTTGTAGTCCTTGAGAGTTTGCTTCATCCATAGCAATTGAGCACAGCAAGAACCAGCGGCAATGTACTCAGCTTCAGCAGTAGATAGTGATACGCAGTTCTTTTTCTTCGAGGATCAACAGACCAAAGATCGTCCGAGGAAATGACATGTACCAGATGTTGACTTGCGGTCCACACGATCACCAGCATAGTCAGAGTCAGAATATCCAATGAGATCAAAAGCCGAGCCCTTGGGGTACCATAATCCAAGTGTTGGTGTGTGAGCTAGATATCGAAGAATATGCTTCACAGCCTTATGGTGTGATTCCTTCGGTGTAGCTTGAAATCGGGCACACATGCAAACACTAAGCATTATATCTGGCCTAGATGCACATAAGTACAATAAGAACCTTCATGGAGCGGTATACCTTATGATCGAAGTCAATACCATTTTCATCAGTGCACAGATGGCCATTTGTGGGCATAGGAATTTTGACGCCTTTGCAATCTTGCATGCCGAATTTCCTCAGTACATCCTTGAGGTATTTCTCCTGAGATATGAATATGCCATTGCTTGTTGACGAATTTGAAGACCTAAGAAGAATTTCAACTCTCCCATACTAGACATTTGATATTCTTCACTCATCATATAGGCAAATTCATCACTATAACGTTCGTCAGTACAGCCAAAGATAATATCATCAACATATACTTGGCACACAAAAAATTCACCATCATAAGATTTAGTGAAAAGAGTAGGGTCGAGTGAACCGGGTTTGAAGCCTTTCTTCATGAAGAGTTCCTTCAAAGTATCATACCAAGCCCGTGGGGCCTGCTTGAGGCCATAGAGGGCCTTGTTGAGTCTGAAGACTTTGTCAGGATTCTTTGGATCTTCAAAACCTGGGGGTTGAGCAACATATACTTCTTCCTCAAGCTTACCATTGAGGAATGCACTTTTCACATCCATTTGATATAGAGTGATATCATGATGGTTAGCATAAGCAAGTAATATGCGAATAGCCTCAAGTCTAGCAACAGGTGCAAAAGTTTCATCGAAATCAATTCCTTCAACCTGTGTGTAGCCTTGAGCTACAAGCCGTGCCTTATTCCTCACCACAAGACCATTTTCATCTTGCTTGTTGCGGTAGATCCACTTTGTGCCGATGATATTGTGCTTGCGAGGATCTGGACGTTTGACCAGTTCCCAGACATTGTTGAGCTCGAACTGATGTAATTCTTCTTGCATGGCCTGAATCCACTCAGGCTCCAGAAATGCTTCATCTACCTTAGTGGGCTCTGTAATAGAGACAAAAGCATACGCCCACAAAAGTTAGACAAATGTGAAGCTTTTGAGCGTGTGAGAGGACCTGGCGCTTTGATGTCATTGATGATCTTTTCAACTTGCACTTCTTTTGCAATGCGAGGATGAGCTGGTTGTCGTTGAAGAATTTGATCAGCGTTTTCTTCAGCACCATTTTCTTCAGCATTTTCTTCAGGTGCATTAGCTCGACGTTCTTCATGTTCTGGAATGAATTCTTCAGCAGATTCTTCAGTAGGAATGACATCCTCAGTAGCCTTGAACTTGATAGTTTCCTCAGGTGCTGGTTCATCTATCACAGTAGGTAGGTGCTCTCTTTGCGAGCCATTAGTTTCATCGAACCGCACATCTACAGTTTCAACAACTTTGTGAAGAACGTTGTTGAAGACTCTGTAGGTGTGCGATCTCTCTCTTTAACCAAGCATAAAACCTTCATGTGCTTTCGGTGCAAATTTTGAGTTGTGATGAGGATCTCTAATCCAACATTTAGCACCGAAGACTTTGAAATAACTTACATTGGGTTTCTTATCAGTGAGGAGTTCATAGGCAGTCTTCTTGAAGAATTTTGAAGATATACTCTGTTGATGATGTGGCACGCAGTATCAATTGCCTCAATCCAGAACCGACGAGGTTTGTATTCATCAAGCATAGTGCGAGCCATCTCAGCAAGAGTCATGTTCTTGCGCTCCACGACGCCGTTCTGCTGAGGAGTATAAGGAGCAGATAACTCATGAGTAATACCAAGTTCAATCAAGATAGTCATCAAGACCAGAATTCTTGAACTAAGTTCCATTGTCACTTCTGATGTGCTTGATCTTCAAACCAGTTGGTTGAAGCCCTCGAGGAAAATCGTTTGAAGACTTCCTGCACTTCATGTTTGTAAGTAACAATGTGTACCCATGTATATCGTGAGTAATCATCAACAATAACAAAGCCATATTGAGATGCCTCATTTGATACAGTAGAATAATGGTTAGGACCGAAGAGATCCATGTGAAGCAATTCAAATGGACGAGTAGTGGTCATCATAGTCTTCGCTAGATGCTTAGCCTTTGTCATCTTCCCAGCTTCACAAGCTCCGCATAGGTGATCCTTGAGGAATTTTATCGATGCCAATGACATGCTTCTTCTTTGCAAGCGTGTGCAAATTCCTCATGCCTGCATGACCAAGTCGTCGATGCCAGAGCCAGCCTTCTGAAGCTTTCTCAAGTAGGCACACGGCTGGTTGTGGTCCTGTAGAGAAATTAACAATATACAGGTCTCCTCTCCTAAAGCCTTCGAAGACTTTGGAATTGTCAGCTTCCATAACCACAACACAACGGTACTTGCCAAAGACAACAACCATATCAAGATCGCAAAGCATTGAGACAGACATGAGGTTGTATCCTAAGGACTCGACAAGCATGACTTTGTCCATGTGTCGATCCTTTGTGATCGCAACCTTACCTAGACCCAATACCTGACTTTTGCCTTTGTCGCCAAAGATGATATGCTTCAGATGCGACGGAGATAATGGAGCATCCATCAATAGATTCTTGTCACCATCATGTGATTTGTACATCCACTATCGAGGACCCACTCAGTGGCTTTGGGTGATCATCCTTGGCACCCTTTGCCATGAAGCAATAGGTGGGAGCGTAGTCATCATCGCCTTCATCAGCCTTGTTGGTGAGGTCATTTTCTTCGGTGTTGAAGATAAACTTGCTGACGAATGCAGTAGCGAGAGCTAGGCTCGCCACTCCGGATTCGGACTCCTCAGATGTCTCCTCTTCCTCATTTTCTCCAGATTCAGCCTCAGAGTCCATTTCCTTGCCAATGAATGCCCTAGCCTTCTTGGAGCTGCTCTTCTTGAGATATGAAGGCTTTGAGGATTTTGATGATGAAGATTTTGTGGATTTCTTCTTTTTCTTCGCATCATCAGAACTGTAATCCTTGTATTTCTTCTTCTTTGATTCCTTTTCCCACTGAGGACAATCTTGAATGTAATGTCCGGGTTTCTCGCATTTGTGACATAGCCTCCTCTTGTAGTCACTGGATGAGGAATCATTGCTCCTTGAGGGTCTTCCAAAGCGACCACGTCTTGAGAACTTTTGGAACTTCTTCACGAGCAGTGCTAGCTCATGGCTTAGTTCTTCAGGATCACCAAGGCTGCTACCAGAGTCTTCATCTTCGGACTCAGATACTGCCTTGGCCTTCAGTGCACGTGATCTGCCATAGCTCGAACCATAGAGATCTCTTTTTTCAGCAAGTTGGAACTCATGAGTATTTAGCCTCTCGAGAATATCAGCGGGATCAAGTGACTTGTAATCAGCACGTTCTTGTATCATCAATGCTAGAGTGTCAAATGAGGAATCAAGCGATCTCAGCAATTTCTTCACCACCTCATGGTCGGTGTTGTCAGTGGCACCAAATGCTTGAAGCTCATTTGAGATGTCAGTGAGGCGATCGAAGGTTTGTTGAACATTTTCATTGTCGGGTCTTTTGAAGCGGTTGAAGAGATTGCGAAGAACATCAACTCGAGAGTCACGTTGTGTTGAGACTCCTTCATTCACTTTGGACAGTCTATCCCAAATAAGCTTAGCAGTTTCCAAAGCACTCACTCTTCCATACTGTCCTTTGCTCAGATGGCCACATATGATATTCTTCGCTTGAGAATCGAGTTGCTTGAATCTCTTCACATCAGCAGCATTCGGAGAAGGTGTGACTGAGGGAACACCATTTTCCACAACATACCAGAGATCGTTATCAATTGCGTCAAGATGCATTCGCATCTTATTCTTCGAGGGGTAGTTCGTCCCATCGAAGGTAG
This sequence comes from Triticum urartu, assembly GCF_003073215.2. Classification (NCBI taxonomy): domain Eukaryota; kingdom Viridiplantae; phylum Streptophyta; class Magnoliopsida; order Poales; family Poaceae; genus Triticum; species Triticum urartu. The sequence continues at coordinate 233,191,282 of NC_053026.1, forward strand.
GACACCCAGCAGAGACCTTGATCATACCTGCGGTCGACATAACTAAAACTCCAGGCTGTTAAACCAAAATCACACAGAATAAGGGAGTACCTTGCTCTGATACCAATTGAAAGTGCGTTATATCGACTAGAGGGGGGGTGAATAGGCGATTTTTATGAATTCTTCACTGAGGAATTTGCAGGTGAGGAAATTCCTTAGCGAAGAACTACTAGCAGCGGAATAAGTACTCAAAAGTAAACATAACAGAACACAAGCATAGTCATCATGATGAAATGAAGATAGGCACAGAGTATAGGAAGCGTAAGCACAGGATAACACAAGATGAAGACAAACAGACTGAAGAAATTGAACTGAGGAAATTGAGAAAGTCTTCAGTCAAAGTCTTCAAACACAGATATGAACAATGCACAACACAGTTATTGAGGGAAATAAATGAGTTGAGGAAATAGAACCAGTAGGCTTGGTGAAGACAATGTTTTGGTAGACCAGTTCCAACTGCCCTCTCGGTTGTACGTCTGGTTGGAGCTGCTGAGTATTTAAACTCGAGGACACATAGTCCCGGACACCCAGTCCTGAACACGCAGCTCAGGACACCAAGTCCTCACCGTATTCTCCTTGAACTAAGGTCACACAGACCTCGCCCAATCACTCGTGGTAAGTCTTCAGGTGACTTCCGAACCTTCACAAACTTGGTCACTCGGCGATCCACAATTCCTCTTGGATGCTCTAGACCATGACGCCTAACCGTCTGGAAGAAGCACAGTCTTCAAAGGTAACAAGCGTCGGATCCACGCAGGATCAATCTCTTCAGTGATGCTCAATCACTTGGGTTTGTAGGTGTTTGGGTTTGGGTTTTCCTCACTTGATGATTTTCGCTCAAAGTCCTCGGAGGATGGGTTGCTCTCAAATGACAAGTGTCAGTTTCTCTCGGAGCAGCCAACCAGCTAGTGGTTGTAGGGGGCGGCTATTTATAGCCTAGGGAGCAGCCCGACATGATAAGACATAAATGCCCTTCAATGATATGACCGTTAGGTGGATAGATATTTTGGGACAGCTGGCGCATAGCACAGCAACGGTCAGAATTTTGAGTGGCGAAATCCTCAGGGCTATCATGTTCCTCACTGTGTAGGCAATCCGCACTGGCGAATTCCTAACTCCTCAGTCAGAACAAATTCCTTAGAGACCAGAAGAACTTCATCTCTGTCACTGAAGAATATGACTGAACTGTATGAGATTTCCAATGGCTTCACTCGAAGGGATTGGTAGGTGTAGGATTTTGAGTTGAGCATCACATGGAAATTTTTCCTTAGTATTTCCTCGACCCCCTTTAACAGTACGGTGTTTCCTATGACTCAAGAAAGAGAAAATGAAACTACGAAACAAAAGTCTTCACACTTCATGTTCCTCGAATGAATACCAAGTCTTCAAGGTCACACCAATTTCTTCACTTTCAAAGTCTTCAGAAAGTCTTCAGAAATCCAAAGTCTTCAGTCGAAGAACTTCATTTTTAGGGGTCGACTTTCTCTGTAAAAATCAAACTCCTCATAGACTTATAGACTGTGTACACTCACAAACGCATTAGTCCCTTAACCTATAAGTCTTCAATACACCAAAATCACTAAGGGGCACTAGATGCACTTACAATCTCCCCTTGGTTGCTTGTGCGAAGGTGATATGTTCATGTGATGGAGATAAAGCAGAGTCCATCAATAAGCTATGTCACCAGTCATGTGATTTGTACATCCACTATCGAGGACCCACTCAGTGGCTTTGGGTTGATCATCCTGCAGATGAATTAGTGCAACTTACGAACTCATATACTTCATCAGTGAAGAATATGACATCAATTCATCAGATCAATTTCATCAAGCAAAGAACATATAAAGCAGTATGAGGACGTGAGAAATGAAAGTTCATTTCTTCATGATTAGCTTGCGTCCTTTCAAGCAATTCAGGTCTCCAGCAAATTCTTCAGACGATTAAGTTCGTCTGGAGACCTGACCCTGCATAAGAGATTAGTTCTTTTTCTTCACCACCCACATCTGAAGGGGTGGCAAAGAGTTCATCATTCTGCGAGCTCCATAAGAGAAAGGTGGCATAGATGCCAATCCACTTCGTTTCACATAAGAGGGGTTAGGGTAAGCATAAGAGTAAGCAGAGAAATTCTTCGAGGACTTATGAACATAATGATTTGAAGAATAATGCACATATCCATAATCCTTAGATCTTCCCGAAACAGACGGGTTAGCACGATGATGTTCATATGAGGACTTTGATCCTTTTGAGGAATTTGATCCATGTGAGGAGTTTGGTCCGTATGAGGACTTGGATCCATATGAAGAATTTGGTCCATATGAAGAATTTCCATATGAAGAATTTGATCTGGGGTTCCTATTCTTCACAGGTGGTGTCATGATGACATTCACCTAAAGATTTTCAAGCTTTTGGGAACCCAGAATTTTCTTCATAGGAGACGTTCCTGCAGTTAGTGCCAACATATCTAGCAAATACTTCACCATTCTGATTTTTGAACAGTTTATAGTTGGAGTCAAATGACTCATCAGAAGAATATGAAGATTCACATGTAAAGCCAGATAAAGTAGATGGATCCACTGAAGGTCCCTTTGCAGCAACCCATGAGGTTTTGGGATACTGCTCAGGTTTCCAGTAGGTCCCATCAGCATTAAGTTTCCTCTCAAAGGCAATACCCTCTTTCCTAGGGTTCCTTGAGGATCTGCTTTTAAGCTCACAAAGAGCCTGATGCCCTTTGAGGCTTTTACATGCCTGTCATATACAATTCTTCTGTAAGTGCATCTAGTGCCACCCCTAGTTGGTTTTGGAGTATTGACGACAAACCTGTTGAGGGACTAATGTGTTTGTGAGAATTGCAGGATAACACAGGTAGAAGTCCCTCATTGATTCGGTTTTCCTACCAGAGATGACCCCTAAAAATGTATGAAGACATTGAAGTCAAAGGTGGTATGTGAAGACATTCACATTGAAGACTATGACAAGAGAAGACATCGCATGAAGACTATGGAGCCGCGAAGACTTAGCAGTTCGTTCTTCTGTGTTTTCTAGGAACCACCGTTGTTAAGTGGGGTCCAAGAGAACCAGTCAGAATGACTGAAGTGATGCTTAACCAAAAATCCTATGTCTTCGAGTGAAGACAATGAGAGCAAATCTTATCCAGAGTTGGATAAGTCAGCTTTGCTTGTAGCCCAAGTAAGATCGTGTGTGTTTGAAATCTGACCGTTGGAACACGTGTCAGTTCCTTAGTGACCCAGGGTCATTTCGGACAAATCAGGTCGGGTTGCCTAGTGGCTATAAATAGCCCACCCCCTACAACCATAAACAGGTTGGCTGCTCAGAGTTAGAGTACGGCTTTTGGTCGTTTGAGAGCAACCCACCTCGAAGCCTTTGAGAGAGAATTCCTTGCGAGGATAAAGCCCTAACCACCCAGAGCCAAAGAGTGTTAGGCATCACTTAAGTCTTCCTGTCTATGTGATCTGAAGACTTATTACACTTGAGGACTGTGAATCCTCCAGCTGGTTAGGCGTCGCGTTCTGAGCATCCAAGAGTCATTGTGGATTGCCGGGGAACGAAGCCTGTGAAGGTTTGGGAGTCTACCTTGAAGACTTACCAGAGTGATTGGGCGAGGACTGGGTGTCCTTATCTCAAGGGGAATAAGGTGAAGACGCAGTCTTCTGAGTTGAATCTCAGCCTCCCTAACCAGACGTACAGTTGTCACAACAACTGGAACTGGTCCAACAAATCATTGTCTTCAACGAGTCACTGGTTTCATCCTTCCCTCTCCTTTACTTACGGTTGGCCCTGGTGAAGTCATTGTATGATTGCATTATCTTTTGTCTTCACTGAGTGACTGCTTGTTCTGATTGGCTTCACACTATCTTCCTATCTGATCTAAACTGCCTAGCTGCTATTAGTCATTGTGCTTTCACTTCATTGAATATTTGACTATGGCTTGCTTAGTGTAGTCTACCTTCCGCTGCATGGTAATAGGTTTATTTCTATCGTTTTCTTCTGAAACTTCCATGTTTTGAAGACTTTCATAAAAATCGCCTATTCACCCCCCCTCTAGTCGATCACTAGCACTTTCAATTGGTATCAGAGCAAGGTACTCCCTTGTTCTGTGTGATTCGGTTTAACCACCTGGAGTTTTAGCTATGTCGACTGCAGGGATAATCAAAGTCTCCGCTGCGTGCCCAGTCTTCGATGGAACTGAATATCCTACTGGAAGAATAAGATGTGCATGCATCTTGAAGCCATTGATGTCGACCTATGGTATGTCGTCAAGAATGGCGATTCCCAAGGCGGGTGAAGGTGTCACCGCTGCTGATGTCAAGAAGTTCGTTCAACTGGATCCACTGCAAGAACATCATCTGTGGTCATCTAGACCAAAGGACAGTATGGCCGTGTGAGTGCTTTGGAAACATCTAAGCTAGTCTGGGACTGGCTCTCCAAGGTCAACGAAGGCGTCTAACCCAGAGAGATCAGAGAATCAGTGTCCTTCGCAACCTCTTCAACCGCTTCAAGAGAAATGACAATGAGAATGTCCAGCTCACGTTTGATCGACTCACTGACATCACAAATGAGCTTCAAGCCCTCGGCGCTACTGAGATCACCAAGCATGAAGTCGTCAAGACACTCCTGAGATCACTTGACAGCTCGTTTGACACCCTAGCCCTGATGATTCAAGAACGTCCTGACTTCAAGACACTCGATCCGTCTGACATACTTGAGAGGCTCAACACACATGAGTTTCAGCTTTCTGAGAAAAGAGACATCTACGGTCCCAACTATGGGCGAACTCGTGCCTTGAAGGCAAAAGCTGTGTTCCTCATCTGAAGAAGAATCTGACAGCAGTTCTGATGATCCTGAAGACATTGGAAAGGAGCTTGCTATGCTTGTGAAGAAGTTCCAAAATTCACCAAGAAGAAAGGCTTCAGAAAGTCCTTCACGATCAAGCTCAAGGAATGATGAAGCTTCTGCTCATGACTACAAGAAGAGAACATGCCACAAGTGCAAGAAACCTGGCCACTACATCTCTGAGTGTCCGCAGTGGGACAATGAGAACAAGAAGAAAAAGAAAAGAGCAAGGAGTATGATTCTGACGACAAGAAGAAGAAATACTCAAAGTCTTCTTCCAAGTCTTTCTCCAAGTCTTCATCACACAAGAAGAGCTCATCTGGCAAGGCGTGCGTTTGTTGGCAAGGAAATGGATTCAGAGGAGGAGTCCGCTTCTGAGGAGGCGGAGGTGGAGTCTGAGGAGGAGTCCGATTCTGGCGTTGCAAGTCTGGCTACATCCTACGTTGCCAAGTCCATCTTCAACACTGAAGACAATGACTTCGTCACCAACGCGATGCAATGACAAGGACAACTCCTCCCACCTACTGCTTCATGGCACGCGGTGCCAAGGTAAACTCACGCACCACTCACTATCAAACATCAAGTGAAGATGACTCTGATTGTGGTTCCAAACCCAGCTACAAAACACTTGCTAAAATTGCAACTGAACAACAGAAAGCTATGGAACATATTCAAAAACTATTAGACAAAAGCGATGACCTGTTAGACGCTGAAATGACTCGATCTCAGTCCTTAATTGAAGACATAAAAAATCTTCATGTTAAGTATGAGGAACTTGAAAGTCGTCATGAAACGCTCTCAACAACTCATGAAAAGCTTTCCTATGATTATCTTCAAAGGAAGCAAGATCTTGAGAAATTGAGAGCGGCTCATGAAGATCTTCAAAAGGAAAACGAGTCACTTCGCGCAACAGATCAGTTCCGTCAGGAAGGATTTGAACCACCATGTCTTAAATGCATTGAGCGTGATAACGCTAACTATCTGCTGCTACTGTTGCAATATCTTCAACTGTTGATGTGGTAACTAACCCCTCTGCTGAGGATGCCACTGCTATTGCTGATGAATGCTAGGTTGAAGACATTGCTTGAAACAGGGATGTTCAAAAGTCTCAAAGGGCATCAGACACTATGTGATGTTCTCAAAAGGCAGATCCTGAACCGAAACCCTAGGAAAGAGGGTGTTGGGTTCGAAAGGAAAATGAATGCTGATGGCTCTTACTGGAAACCTGAGCAGTACCCCAAAACCACATGGGTTGCTGCAAAGGAACCTTCAGCGATCCATCCACCCTATCTGGCTTCACTTGTGCTAATCCCATTGTTATTGATGAATCCTTTGATGCAAACTATAAACTGTTTAAGAATCAGAATGGTGAAGTGTTTGCCAGGTATATTGGTACTAACTGCAGGAATGGGCCGCCTATGAAGAAAGTCTGGGTGCCGAAAAGATGTTTGGAGAATCTTCCTGTGAATGTCGTCATGACACCACATGAAGAAGACAAACCCCAGACCACAGGCTTCATACGGTCCAAAGGCTTCATACAGACAAGAGGACTCACCTGAGTCGCACTAACGCAAATGTTTTGCAGGGAAACCATACTCAGGCCTATGAATATGAGCGCGTTTCATCAAACCGCCATGTTCATAAGACCAAGAACTACTCTGCTTATTCTTATGAGTACTATTGTCCACCTGCAAGACTTTTTGCTAGGGCTCCAAAGCCAAAGTTCTCAGATGCTGCACTTAGACTCATTGCTTCGAAGCCACCCTTGAAGATGTGGGTGGCTAAGAAAGCTTAACTCTCTTTTTGCAGGGAAAGGTCTCCAGCCGAAAACCAAAATCGTCTGAAGCTATTGCTGGGGACCTTAAACATCTTGTAGGGCGCAAGATCAAATGCCCAAATGGTCTTATTATGTATTTTGTTCCTGAGTCGCTTGCTACTTGCCCTATCAGTCCTAACCTTGATCTAAGCTTTCATAATCCACTTGCTCGTCAAATGTTTTTGCTTCACAATTCTCTTCGTGAAGCCTATCCCCCTAACTGCACTGTAGGGTACGACACCAGCTGCTTCAGAATGGATTATTGATAGTGGGTGTACTAATCACATGACTGGCAAGCGAAGTCTTCTTATGGACTCAACCTTACGTCCATCTGACAAAAGTCACATCACATTTGCTGACACTGGTAAAAGCAAGGTATTGGGTCTAGGTAGAGTTGCAATCTCAAGGGATCAACACATGGATAAAGTCATGCTTGTTGAATCCCTTGGTTTCAACTTAATGTCTGTCTCAATGCTTTGCGATTAAACATGATTGTGATGTTTGGAAAATATCGTTGCCTTGTTCTAATGGAATCTGACAAGTCTCTAGTGTTTGAAGGGTATCGGAAAGATGATTTGTACTGTGGATTTCTCAGCAGGACCACAACTTGCCGTATGTCTTCTAGCAAAAGCTTCAGAATGCTGGCTCTGGCATCGGAGGCTAGGGCATGCTGGCATGAGGAACTTGCACACTCTTGCAAGAAAGAAGCATGTCATAGGCATCGAGGGCGTCAAGTTCAAGAAGGATCACTTATGCGGTGCCTGTGAAGCAGGAAAGATGACGAGGGCCAAGCATCCCTCGAAGACAATCATGACAACGACTCAACCCTTCGAACTGCTCCACATGGACCTTTTCGGTCCCACTCATTACTCAACTCTTACTACTACTGCTTGTCTCTATGGCTTTGTCATTGTTGATGATTATTCAAGATATACTTGGGTGCATATAATCCTCTACAAGACTGAAGTGCAGGATGTCTTCAGACGCTTCGCCAATCGAGCCATGAACAACTATGGCGTCAAGATAAAGCACATCAGAAGTGACAATGGCACTGAATTCAAGAACACTGGCTAGATACATATCTTGATACTTTGGGCATCACTCATGAATTCTCAGCTCTGTACACGCCACAGCAGAATGGCGTCGTCGAACGCAAGAACAGAACACTTATTGAGATGGCCCGGACGATGCTTGATGAATACAAGACTCCAAGAAAATTCTGGCCTGAAGCCATTGATACTGCATGCCATATCATCAACCGTGTTTATCTTCACAAGCTTCTGAACAAGACATCCTATGAGCTCCTTACTGGCAAGAAGCCAAATGTCAGTTACTTAGAGTATTTGGTGCCAGGTGCTGGATCAAGGATCCACATCACACTTCAAAATTTGCACCAAAAGCACATGAAGGTTTTATGCTTGGATATGGAAAGGATTCGCACTCCTACAGAGTCTTCAACTCTTTCACTATTAAAGTGGTTGAAACAGTGGATGTGCGGTTCGATGAGACTAACGGCTCACAAAGAGAGCACCTGCCAAATGTGCTAGATGAAGTTCCATCCAGTGAATCAATCAAACTTATGGGAACTGGAGAAATCATACTCTGAAGCTCAGCCTGAAGAGGAACTTATCATCTCCGCACCTGATCAACCTGAAGACAATGCTCAGCCTGAAGACAATCCTTCTAACGATGACAATGATCAGCAAGAGCAAAATCTTCGTCCTGTACATCCTCGTGTTGCAAATGAAGTACAGATTGAGAGAATAATTGATAGCATCAATGCACCAGGTCCACTCACTCGTTCAAGGGCAACACAGCTAGAAAATTTCTGTGGGCACTTCGCATTCGTCTCAATATCTGAACCCAAGAAAGTTGATGAAGCCTTCATGGAACCTGAATGGATTCAAGCTATGCAAGAAGAGCTTCACAGTTTGAATAATGTATGGGAACTGGTTAAGCGTCCTGATCCTTAAGCACAATATAATAGGCATAAATGGATATATCGCAACAAGCAAGATGAGCATGGTCAAGTTGTCAGAAACAAAGCTCGTCTCGTTGCTCAAGGATACACTCAAGTTGAAGGGATTGACTTCGATGAAACATTTGCTCCTGTGGCTAGGCTTGAAGCCATACGCATACTGCTGGCCTATGCAAATCATCATAACATTCTTCTGTATCAAATGGATGTGAAGAGCGCTTTTCTCAATGGCAAGATTGAAGAAGAAGTGTATGTTGCACAACCACGTTGGCCTTTGAATCCAAAACATCCTGACATGGTGTACAAGCTCAACAAGTATGGCCTCAACAAGCCCCTCGGGCTTGGTATTGACACACTCAAAGACTTCCTGAAGAGCAAGGCTTCAAACCTGGTTCCCTCGACCCACTCTCTCACGAAGACATATGGATGGTGAACTGTTTGTGTGCCAAATATATGTGGATGACATTATCTTCGGCTGCACCAATCAGAATACACTGACGAGTTTGATACATGATTGCAAGAGCAATATCAGATGTCCATGATGGGTGAGCTGAAGTTCTTCCCTTGGTTTCAAATACGTCATCAACGCAATGGCAATCTTTATATATCTCAAGAGAAATACCTCAAAGATTGCCTGAAGAAATTTGGAATGCAAGATGCAAAGGCTACACGACGCCAATGCCAGCCAAACATCATCTGGGTCCCACGACAATGGTAAAGAGTTCGATCAAAAGGTATACCGCTCCATGATTGGTTCTTTGCTTTATTTATGTGCATCTAGGCCAGATATCATGCTTAGTGTTTGCATGTGTGCCCGGTTCCAAGCGGCACCAAAGGAATCGCATCACTTAGCTGTGAAGCGAATTCTCGATATTTGGCTCACACCCCAACACTAGGATTATGGTATCCAAAGGGCTCAGAGTTTGATCTAGTTGGATTCTCGGATGCTGATTATGCTGGTGACAAGGTGGATCGCAAGTCTACATCAGGCACATGTCATTTTCTGGGACGATCACTTGTATGTTGGTCTTCAAAGAAGCAGAACTGTGTATCTCTCTCCACTGCTGAATCTGAATACATTGCTGCTGGATCTTGCTGCGCTCAGCTTCTATGGATGAAGCAAACACTCAAAGACTATGGCATTCATCTGAAGCAAGTGCCACTCTACTGCGACAACGAAAGCGCCATCAAGATTGCCAACAACCCAGTTCAGCACTCGAAGACAAAGCACATTGAAATTCGTCATCACTTTCTCAGAGATCATGTTGTGAAGGAAGATATTGATATCATACACGTCAACACTGAAGAGCAATTGGCAGATATCTTCACCAAGCCCTTGGATGAGAAGAGATTTTGCAAGTTACGATGTGAGCTAAATATCTTGGAATCCTCAAATGTCCTGTGATCAGGCACACATCCTAACACTTATGCATATTGATGACTTAGATGTGCAACACACGAAGTAAAGTATATCTTCAATCAATGAAGACTTACATTCTAAGTGTGAATACATTAACGTGGAATTTGACTTCGGAGCGCCACGATAATTGTGCGCCGTGTCTGGGTCTAATACTTCCTATACGGTGGGTAACGCCACCACCAAATTCTTCGTTTGAAGTGTTTTACTCATGGCGTTACATTGCTATGTCTTCACATTTGGATTTGTCTTCAATTTCAACTTGTCTTCATGATTATCTTCACTATGCTGATTTGATTGTCTTCTGATATATACATATTTGTGTTCTGTCCTCTACAACATTCACTTATAGCTATGTCTTCCTTTTTGAATCTTTTGAACTAAGTGAATGTGATCGGACCCTAATCTCTCTATGCTTTCTATCTCAAACTCTATCTGTCCAAATCATATGCATTCTATTGAAACTGTCGAATGTCTTCTCTGCGTCCTTGTCAGCAGAAGATACAGAGACAAACATTAAGTCCGTTTTCAATGCTAATTCCTTCACCTGAAACCCGGAGAAGTGGGAACGACCACCCGACAATCCAGGCGTGCGTGGGAACGTGGAACAACCTCCGATGTTGCATGATAGCCACGTGTCCTTCAGATGTGAATCGCCAGGGGCACCTGTGTAATAACACTGTGCCGTCCCTATCCCTATAAATACACGTCACCACAGTCATTATCCTTTCTTCCACTCTCGCACAAACCCTAGCGCCACCGCTAGCTCTCGACGACGCGGCGACGAAGCGCTTAGCTGCCGCACTTCACCGACGCCGTCCTCACGCCGGCCGCGGTCTTCGTCCTCTCCGCCGCCGCCGTAGGTGTCCTCCGTCGCCAAGTTAGGGCACGGTGGATTGAACTGCTCGGTCTCCTACTCTTCCCATCTAGCAGTTCATCGTGTGGTAAATAAAACTCTCTTTTTACCATCTTTTTGATCCTAAAGAGATTCATCCTGTTTACCGAAAGTTTTCTGCCTACTCAATGTTAGATCTATCCTGTCTATCTCATATAATGCCTAGTATATTCACTTAAGCTTCATAACGAGTTAGATTCCTCACTTGTACCTATTCCTGGATTCGTACAAATCTGGAACCAACTCTCACAACACATAAGTGAATGTCTTCGCACTATGAGGTCAATGTCTTCAAACTGATTTATCTTCAAAATCTTCTGAGAATGCATATGACCTCTTCCCCTTCCCTCGCATCTCTAATGCTGTCACAGGTACATGTCCGTGGGAGAATCCCTTGGTTCTCATAGTCTGCATTCAGTTTTGCAGAATTCTTACAGCATCACATTAACTCTCCCGAAGCCAGTTCCTGTTTGACCAGCAAGCGGAAGCCTTTGAAGCCTTTGAACGTGTTGAAGCCATTCAGTTTGAAGTTCATGGCTACAGAGAAATCAGCAAGGAAGGGTGGCAGACAGCGTCGAGGGGGAACATCAAGAGATCTGCCTGATGACCTCTCAGAGCTGTACAAGACAGATCCAGAAGAGGATTACAATCAGCGCAAGACACGAATCCAATGGATTCGAAGATATTGGGCCGAACAATGGTTTAAATACAAGTTTGTGACCCAGGAGTATGCTGAGAAGAATGCCATCAAGAGTCCTTGGGGTGACATTCTCTTCCGAAATCTTCAACCCAAGACCAGAGCTGAAGCCATTGCTCAGGGTTTCTATCCCTGTATGGTCCGTGGACCACAGCCTGACAATGCCGACCCATCATCACTGCTCTGGTGTCGTGACGATAATCTCTTCAAGCGCAACTTCCAGCATGCAAAGGCATCGGCCAAGGAAAACAAGAAGTCATTGGGACAAGACTTCAACCCTTGTCCTTCTGCTCCACGGGCTGACAGCACACGCGATGCTGAACACAATATCATCGGACCTTTCTACAACCTTGATGGTCTTATCACTCACATTTCTGTTCAAGGGGCCAAAGTAGATCATTCTGATGATGATGCCGACACTGATGAAGCCCCAGCTCCTGCTCCAAAGCCACAGAAGCAAAAGAAGGCTAGAGCTTCAAAGTCAGCTGCTCCTCCAAAAGCTTCATGTGTGAAGCCACTGGCTACTGCACCTCCTGAAGACAGTGTGCAGTCTGAAGATCTATCACGTATCTCCAAGAAGACGGAGATGAAAAAGAATACTAATCAGGCATTGACCCCTGATGCCATTCTGCGAGACGAACACATTGATCTGTCCAGTGATGAAGATCTTGCAGATGACGCTCTTGAGCAACTGATTAAGAGCAAGGAAGAAGCAGAAATCTTCAATGATTTGCCTCTCTTTGATGTGGCAATCATCCACAACTTCATTGATGAGTGGTTTGAAACCCCCAATCTCAGCTTTGACGATCTGCAACTTCCAATTGGCCTCAGCGTCTCTTTCACTGGCGCCATTGCTTCTGAGCTAGCTCTAGCCCAGTGCATCGTTGAACTGAAGCAAAAGATCGACTATGAGAAAGCTCAGTTCAAGAAGCACATGGCAAAGCTCAGCGTGCAAGATGTCAAAAACTTCAAGGTTATGCTGCACGAGCTCAAGGAAGCCTTTCTCAAGAAACGAGAAGAAGCTAAAGGTTCTCGTGAGCGCATGAAGAGTCTGGCTGACAAGTGCGTGCAAGCCTACAATGAAGCTGAGAAGCGCAAGTCTCTTGGGCGTCCTGGCATCGACCCCAGAATGGCTGCAAAGAAGAAGAAGAAGAAGCCATCGACTGACAAATATGCACCTTCAAGGCAGGAAGAACCCCGCATTGTCTTCCCAAGCAGCATGTCCGGCTCAAAGCCAAAGGTCACGTCCACCGCTTCAGACCTGAAGAAGACAAGGGCTGCCGAGGCTGAAGCCAGAAAGAGGAAAAATCCTGACGCTTCTGATGTCGCTCCCTCCAAGAAGAAGTGCAAAACCAAGAAAGATCGGGCTGCTCCCATAGAGCCCCTTGTTGTCCCCATCTCGGTTGCTCGTCCTAACTCTTCGCATCAAGAACGACGGATGATAGTTCATGAGCCTGCATCCACAGAGGCTCCTAAAGCTGAAGACTTTCCAGCAGTTGACCCCACCGCTGCTGAAGACATTGGTCACCATGACAATGTTGAAGATGATGTAGTTCTTCCTCAGATCGAGCACAACTTGGTATCATCGCCTGATCTCACGAACAGCGAACTCATCAGCATTGGTCGTACTCTCACGCCAATTGCTCAGGATGCATCATGGGCTGATCACCCACAACAACAAGAAACTCCTAGTACTCCCCAACAACAAGTCACCCCACCAGTGCAAGAAGAAGAGGATGACTTTGAGGCCCATCCAACTCCATCTTCACAGGCGTCACCAGCATTACGCAGGCTTCGCAAAGGACCAAGGCCCCAAGTCCCTCTTTCGAGTGTTTCAGAAGGAGAAGTGCACCACCAATTTGTTGCACGTCAGGTGTTTCCAGAAGCCACTCCTACTGTGAACGTCTCCGAGTCTGAAGCTAAAGTTGATGAAGACAATCCGGCTGCATCAGCCGAAGAAAAAAAACAGAAGAATGTGTCCCTACTTCCCCCATCACTGAAGAAGTTGTTCCTGAAGTGAACATGTCAGTGCCCGACCCTCCAGCTCCTCAAGTGGAGGTTGAGAATCCTGAGGCTGCCACCACTAACACCACTAAAGCCAATGACGTGGTCATGGCTGAAGACAATGTGGAGCCTGCACCTAACACTGTGCGAGAAGCCAGTGAAGCCAATGATGCACCTGCAACAGATATGCAGCCTGACGCCTCTTGTTGATGCCACTGCTCCTGTTCCGCCACCAAGGCCATATACTATTGAGCAAAGCATACAACTATGGTCAGCTTATCACTGTCAAATGGCCTCTTCTTGTTCCTCCACCTGCTGCTGGTCCCCAATTTGACTATCACGTCGAGCGAGGCCTAGGTTATCTCCGG
>NC_053026.1:233206346-233240786 GCF_003073215.2 Triticum urartu
GGCAAGGCCAATGTGATTGCTGGCGCATTAAGCAGAAAGGCTTATTGCAACAGCCTGATTCTCAAGCCTTATCAACCGAGCTTTGTGAAGCTTTCCGCAAACTCAATCTGCAAGTTGTTCCTCAAGATTTCCTCGCCAACCTTCAAGTCTCTCCTACCTTGGAAGACCAAATTCGCCAAGCCCAACTTCTTGATGCTATGGTGAAGAAGGTGACGATTGGGATTGCCAAGAGTCAACCCAAGTACAAGTGCTACCGCCTTGATGACAAGGATACTCTCTTCTTCGAGGATTGTATTGTTGTGCCCAAAGGTGATCTTCATAAGGTATCATGAACGAGGCTCACAATTCACTCCTCTCCATCCACCCTGGGAGCACGAAGATGTATCAGGACCTCAAGCAGGCTTATTGGTGGACTCGAATGAAGCGCGAGATTGCTCAGTTCATGAATGAGTGTGATGTCTGCAGAAGAGTGAAGGCAGAACACCAAAGGCCAGCTGGTCTCCTCCAACCTCTCGCCATTCCAGAATGGAAGTTTGACCACATTGAGATGGACTTCGTGACTGGGTTTCCAAAGTCCAAGCGTGGCAATGATGCTATATTCGTTGTCATCGACAAACTCACTAAAGTGGCTCACTTTTTGCCTATCAAAGAGTCTATCACTGCAGCTCAATTGGCGGAGCTCTATACCTCTCGAATTGTCTCGCTGCACGGTATTCCACAGGTGATCTCTTCAGACCGTGGCAGCATCTTTACCTCCAAGTTTTGGGATTCTTTTAAGAAGGCCATGGGCACCAACATCCGCTTTAGCACAGCTTTCCATCCTCAAACTAGCGGTCAAGTCGAGCGTGTCAATCAGATTCTTGAAGATACGCTCAGGGCTTGTGTGATCCCCTTCGGCATGAAGTGGGAAGATTGTCTTCCATATGCTGAATTCTCCTACAACAACAGTTTTCAAGCAAGTTCGGGCAAGGCCCCATTCGAAATTCTGTATGGCAGGAAGTGCCGTACCCCTCTCAACTGGTCTGAAACCGGTGAACGTCAACTTCTGGGAAATGACTTAATCACAGAGGCAGAGGAGATGTGTAAAGTCATTCTAGATAACCTCAAAGCAGCGCAATCACGCCAAAAGAGCTACTATGATAGTAAGCACCGTGATTTGGCTTCGAGATCGAGATCATGTTTACCTCCGCTCTCTCCTATGAAAGCACTCGTCGCTTTGGTATCAAGGGAAAGCTTGCCCTAGATACGTGGGACCTTTCAAGATCGTTAGCAGAGAGGCGATCTCGGCCTATCAACTCGAGCTTCCTTCAAAACTTTGCAAATGTGCATGAACGTGTCCATGTCTCTCACTACGCAAGTGCTTCAAGACACCTGAATGCACCTTCAACTTCAAAGACATTGAGCTCCAAGAAGATCTCTCTTATCATGAGCACCCCGTTGCTATTCTTGAAGAGACTGAATGCAAGACTCGCAATAAGTCAATCAAATTCCTCAAAGTCAAGTGGTCACACCATTCCAACCGTGAAGCCACCTGGGAACGTGAGGATCACCTCCGTTCTGAGTACCCGGCGTTCTTCCAGTCCTAGATCTCGGGACGAGATCCTTTCGTAGTGGTGGAGTGTTGTAACACCCCGGATATGATTTACCTAATATGTAATCCTACTCTTGCCGTTTCCGGCGTTAAGTTATTTTATTTTTATCGGGTTCGGGTTTTTGTCTCCGTGTGTTGTTGTCGTTGTCATGCATCTCATATCATGTCATCATGTGCATTGCATTTGCATACATGTTCGTCTCACGCATCCGAGCATTTTCCCCGTTGTCCGTTTTGCATTCCGGCGCTCCGTTCTCCTCCGGTGGTCATTTCTACCTTTCTTTCGTGTGTGGGGGTTAAATATTTCCATATTGGAGTGTGACTTGCCAAGCGGCCTTGGTTTACTACCGGTAGACCGCCTGTCAATTTTCGTACCATTTGGGACTTCGTTTGATGCTCCAACGGTTAACCGAGGGACCGAAAAGGCCTCGTGTGTGTTGCAGCCCAATACCCTTCCAATTTGGCCCAAAACCAACCAAAAACCTCTCCATCATCTAGAGCGTTCGATCACGATCGCGTGGCCGAAAACCGCACCTCATTTGGACTCTCCTAGCTCCTCCTATGCCTATTTAAACGCCCCTCCGAAATTCTCGTTATCCTCCCCCCCGAAACCCTAGATCTAGCTTCTCCGCGCGGCTGGACACGTCCGCCGCGCGCCCCAGCCTTTACCGCGCCGCCACCTGTCCCGCGGGGGACCGCTTCACCGCCTCGGCCGCCAGGGCCCGCGGGGCCCATTGTCAGCCCTCCCGGCCCGCTCCTCCGCCGCCCGGACGCCCGCGTCCCGCCGCCTCTCGTCCCCGAGGCCGGCCACCGGGAGCCACCGCGCCACCATCTCCGGCCAGCTCTGCCGCCCGGGTTGCCGCACCGGGCCGCCGCCTCCAGTCCGCGCCGGCGCCGCGTCCGGCGACCACCACCGACGCCCCATCCTCCTCACGCTGGTTCCATCTCCGGCGACCACGCCCGCCAGCCCCTTCCATCTCCGGCGTCGTCCCCGCCCCGGTGAACGGCGTTTTCCGACAACCTCGGCTTCCGCGCGCCGCCTGATCTGGATCCGGATCTAGGTGAACATTAACCCTAGATCCGGAGGGTATATTTTTCTTCTAAGTCCCCGATTTCCAGATTCAAATGCCCTTGTTCATCGTGCCGTAACTTTGCATTCGTAGATCTGTTTTGGGCATATAGCATATCAAAATGTTCGTCTCAGAGAGCACATCATTTCATCTCATTGCATCATTTTCATTTGAGTTCATCTTGATGCCCGAAATGCTGTTGGAAGAGTGCTATTTGAGATAATTGTCAGATCTGCTGCTCCAAATAGCTTTTTGTCATTTTTGCCATGATTAATGTGTGCATGATATGCCCCTGAGCTCTACATATGTTTTGTTATATGCTTTGTCATCTTTCCAGAGGTGCCATCCATGTATTTTTGTGATTTGTGTGGTGACTAGCACAAGCTTGCAAAGTGGTGCATTCGTTAATGCTGATTTCAGGGACTTAGCAATTCCACTAAGTCCTTGATCTGTTTTTATCAATATGCCATATGTTCATGTTGTTTCCTAGTGATCCGTGCCTCTTTTGAGGATGATCAGTAAGGATGATTTGTTAATCTTGTAGTGCTCTATCCATCCATGTCTTTGTTTGCAATTATGGAGCACCCTAGCTTGAGTCAATCGAGCTCTACTTTTGCTATTTCGTGAATCTGGGCAGATTGTCTACTTGTTAGCGATTTTGCCGAGGATGTTGTAGTTGATCCGTGCATGCTATGTTATTGTTCTTGCCATGTCTAGCTTGTATAATGTGTATTCTTGATGGTGTATGCTTAGATTGTCATGACATGCTCTGTAGTGAGTGCATCGAGCTCGTAAACATGCCTACTTGATATCTGATTTGCATGTTCCAGTTTTTCTCTAAGTCTGTGATCTGATTATGTTTTTGCCATGTTCACATGCTTGCAATTGTATTTTCTGATCCCTTTTGGCTCAAGGTCACTAAGGGACTTTTGTTAAGCTTCTTTGAGTAGCTCCATGCCATGCCTTGCTTTGCCATGTTAAGTTCCTGTAGCATATAGTTTTCTTGCTCCAAAGTGTGCTACCTGATCTGAAATTCCAGACAAGTGTTAATTTCACTAAGTCTGAGATCTGTTTATCAATTGCACTTTTGCCATGCTTGTTTGAACCTGTTAATGGATGAATTGGCCGTAGCTCAGTGTTCATCTTTTGTTAAGCATCATGAATGGATCCCTGCCATGTATTTTGTTGCCATGTTTGAGTGCTGTAGCATGTTTAACTTGTTGCATTTAGATGGCTACTTGCTGTATATCGCAGACCGGTGCCATATTTGAATTGCTTGCCATTTCCAAACCGTGTCATCCGATTCCGGTGTTCTTTATATCGATTTCAACCGAAATCACCTCACCTTTCCAGTGGCACACTTGGATTTCCAAGTTGAGGCCAGGTTCATTCATTCCTTGTCAAATCTTGCATATGCATCACATATCGCATCCCGCATAGCATACCATGTTTGCATCATGTTGTTTGAGCTTTGCACGTGGTTGATTGTGTTCCTTTTGCTTGTTTGTCTTGTTTGGGTAGAGCCGGGAGACGAGTTCGCTAACGAGGAGCCCGTTGAGTTTGCTTTCGAGGATCCAGTCAACTCTGACAACTTTGCAGGCAAGATGATCATACCCTCGAAATCACTTCTATCTTTGCTTTGCTAGATGCTCGCTCTTTTGCTATGCCTATGCTACGATGCCTACCACTTGCTTATCATGCCTCCCAAACTGCCATGTCAAGCCTATAACCCACCATGTCCTAGCAAACCGTTGATTGGCTATGTTACCGCTTTGCTCAACCCCTCTTATAGCATTGCTAGTTGCAGGTGAAGATTGGAGACCGTCCCTTGTTGGAACATTGTTTACTTGTTGGGATATCATTATATTATCTTATTATGTTAATGCATCTATATACTTGGTAAAGGGTGGAAGGCTCAGCCTCTCGCCTAGTGTTTTGTTCCCTCTTGCCGCCCTAGTTTCCGTCATATCGGTGTTATGTTCCCGGATTTTGCGTTCCTTACGCGGTTGGGTATATGGGAACCCCTTGACAGTTCGCCTTGATAAACTCTCCAGCAAGCCCCAACATTGGTTTTACATTTGCCACCTAGCCTTTTTCCCTTGGGTTTCGCGGACTCAAGGGTCATCTTATTTTAACCCCGGCCAGTGCTCCTCTGAGTGTTGGTCCAACCGAGCGATGTCCGGGGCTACCAGGGGCAACTCTGGGCTGGCCTACCCGACGTCTTGCTCATCCGGTGTGCCCTGAGAACGAGATATGTGCAGCTCCTATCGGGATTTGTTGGCACATCTGGGTGGTGTTGCTGGATTTGTTTTAACTTGTCGAAGTGTCTTGTAGAACCGGGATACCGAGTCTGATCGGAATGTCTCGGGAGAAGGTATATCCTTCGTTGACCATGAGAGCTTGTCATGGGCTAAGTTGGGACTCCCCTGCAGGGATTTGAACTTTCGAAAGCCGTGCCCGCGGTTATGGGCAGATGGGAATTTGTTAATGTCCGGTTGTAGATAACTTGAACCTTAACTTAATTAAAATGAATCAACTGTGTGTTACCGTGATGGTCTCTTCTCGGCGGAGTCCGGGAAGTGAACACGGTGTTGGAGTAATGCTTGCCGCAGGTTGTTCTCTAGTTATTCGTTCGCGCTTTGCCTTCTCTTCTCGCTCTCTTTTGCGAATAGGTTAGCCACCATATATGCTAGTCGCTTGCTGCAGCCTCCACATTTTACCTTGCCTTACCTATAAGCTTAAATAGTCTTGATCGCGAGGGTGCGAGATTGCTGAGTCCCTCTGGCTCACAGATTACTTCCAAACCAGATGCAGGGCCAGACGACTCTGTTCCAGATGATGCGCTCGAGCTCAAGTGGGAGTTCGATGAAGCTTCCCTTCATTACTATGTGTCTTTCCCTGATGATCAGTAGTGGTGCCCAGTTGGGGCGATCGGGACCGTGTCGCATGTTGGGTTGATCTTTTATTTTGGCGCCGTAGTCGGGCCATGAGTGATTGAATGATGTAATGCTATTTATGTACTTTGTTTGACGTGGCGAGTGTAAGCCAACTATGTACCTTCCCCATTTATTATCTATATTACATGGGATGTTGTGAAGATTGCCTTACTTGCGACATTGCTTTCAATGCGGTTATGCCTCTAAGTCGTGCTTCGACATGTAGGAGGTATAGCCGCATCGAGGGCGTTATAATGCTCCCCCAACTAAGAAAACAAAAACAAAGAAGAGAGACTGGGCTGCTTCCATAGAGCCCCTTGTTGTCGAGCCAATTTCTGTTGCTCGTCCATCCTCTGCACATCGAGAACGTCGTTTGGTAGTTCATGAGCCTGCTTCCACAGAGGCTCTTGAAGCTGAAGAGAATCCATCTGTTGACCCCACCACAGCTGAAGACATTGGTCCTCATGACAATGTTGAAGATGATGAAGTCCTTCCTCAGATCGAGCACAATTTGGTATCATCGCCTGTTCTCACGAACAGCGAACTCATCAGCATTGGTCGTCCATTGACGCCAATTGCTCAGGATGACTCATGGGCTGATCACCCTCAATAATCCCCTTGTGCTGAAGAAACACC
Organism: Triticum urartu; assembly: GCF_003073215.2. Classification (NCBI taxonomy): domain Eukaryota; kingdom Viridiplantae; phylum Streptophyta; class Magnoliopsida; order Poales; family Poaceae; genus Triticum; species Triticum urartu. Next base: position 233,212,580 of record NC_053026.1, read on the forward strand.
AGTCACTCCCCCACCACAGGTCACCACTCCGGTGATTGACAGTGAAGACTTTGAGGCCCAACCAACTCCATCTCCACAGGCATCGCCAACATTTCGCAGGCTTCGCAAAGGACCAAGGCAACAGGTCACATTGTCAAGTGTTCCAGAAGGAGAAGAGCGCCAATCCGTTTCACGCGAAGTCTTTCCTGAAGCTTCTCCTACTGTGAACATCCCTGAATCTGAAGCCAAAACGGCTGAAGATATTCCGGCTGCATCAGCCGATGACCATGAAGAAGAACCAAGAGAAGAAGAACGTTTTGGTACACCCCCGTCCAACCCTGAAGTTGTTCTCGAAGAGAACGTGTCCGACCCTCCAGCTCCTGAAGTGGAGGTTACCAATACTGAGGCGGCCACCAACATCAACACTGAAGCCAATGATGTTGTCATGGCTGAAGCTAATGTGGCGCCTGAAGATAATGTGGTGCCAGAAGTGAATGCACCTGAAGCCAATGCAGCACCCGAAGCAAATCCGCTGCCTGAAGCCAATGCCTCTGCTCCTGTACGTCCTCCAAGGCCACACACCATCGAGCAAGCATATGATCATGGACAGCTTGTTACCATCCGCTGGCCAATCCTGGTTCCTCGGCCTGCTCCCGGACCTCAGTTTGCCTATCATATGGAGCACATGCATCAGATCCAGAAGCCAAAGCCAAGGCTACCACGGTTTCCAGGTACTGCAACTTCACCAGGATCATTTAATCTGAATGGATTCAAGGCACACAACACATTCTTCGATAGTGACAAGAACCCCTACACAAGGCCAAGAATCTCTTCGGACTGATTCTGGAGTTATTAGTAGCGAAGCTATTATTCATGCATCTTGTACAATCAGAGACACATCTTCCCTCATATGCATCTTGATTGTGAAGCCACTGCTGGACTTCCATGCCTTGAAGAAGCCCTTGACTGCTTCCATGATGCGGGTCTGCTCAACTTTGTGACTGCCAAGGAACACTGGAATGAATAACTTCTGCTTCAATTTTATGCTACCCTCCACATTCGTGGATATAATAGGGATTCGAAGACTTGGATCCTTGAGTGGATGATAGGAGATGTTCATCATGAAGCTAAAGCCCAAGACATCATTGATCTTACAGCCCTGCCCACTCCTGGCGAATATTATGAACCAGGTTGTCAACAACATCAGAATGCTTTGGAGAGCATTTTCCAGAAGCCAGAACCCAACATGAGTCAAATGCCGAGCATGATGAAACCTTTGCCACGCGACGCTGAATACCCAACCGAATTCTTTGTTGAATACCTAGAGTATCTGCCCCGCACCATTTACCATATCATCAGAAAGACTCTATGGCCTGTCAAAGGACATTCATCTGCAGCGAAGCTTGAAGGAGCAATGAAGACTTTGGTTTTCAATATCTTCAATGGCATAAGCTTCAATGCTCAAGACTTCTTCATCGGGCAGTTGGCTGCATCTGTCTCCAACATCTTTGGTCTGAAGTTCTATGCTCCATGGGTAATGCGTCTTATCAAGATTCACTCTGCCTTCAACTATCAGCCGTCTACGCGCAATCATCTTGTATTCTTGCCAGAGGTTGATCTGTCCGTTGAAGCTATTTACCCAGGCCTGCAAAGGATCCAATTTATCTTCACAATGTTGATCGTCAAAGCTTCACCCAGCCCATTGAAGGAGTTCAGGCAGTCTCTCGTGTTTATCCCTTGGCTGGCAACACACGTACCCCTCGCACCCAAACTGAAGCTACTGAAAGCACCATTGCCCAACGGCCTCGGAAGCGATCTCGTGTTCTCAATGACCGAGAGCTTCTCGTCGCTCTACATCAGAAACAGGATAAGCATCATGACTGGCTTTAGCGTCAGATGCAAAGCCTCTTGGTGGACGTCAATCGCATTTGCAATCTTGCCACCAAGAATGCCTTTGTTACACATGAAACCCGTCGAAGGTCCTGGAAGAGTTTGACTTTGCTCACTGCTGAAGAAGATCTTCAAGACGATGGCTTCACAGAAAGGTTCAAGTTTGACTCCACTCCTCCAAGGAATGCTCACTTGCGTCGGACTCCCTCCCTTGAAGACTCTGACTATTCTTCCTCGGCTGCAACGGTGAATGCCAGAGTTATTAATGATCAAGATGATGCCACTTCACCACCTCCACCTTCAACCCGTCTCGACACTGCACCAAGTTCTTCTGCACCACCGGACCTCAACGACGACCCTACTGCTTCGCCTACTCCTCATGGGAACGAGAAGAAGCTCTATGTCTTCAAACCTTTTTGGTCATTACTGACAAAAGGGGGAGAAGCATACGAGTTGATAGTCTTCAAGCGGGTCCATATGGGTGGTTGCTCTACTTTTTGCTACATTTGCAAAGTGCTTACAACTCTCGCTTTTGAAACATTTGGTTCATTTTTGAGTTGTAACACTTAAACTTGATGGTCGTCAGCTACTTTTTCAACACTATGTGATGAGACGATAAATTCCGCACGAAGTCATTTGGCAGACGTCCATTTTTCATTATGCATGTCATTATCTTCGATGTATCCTTTCATGCATGACGAATTGTCTTCATAAGTAAAAGAGGAGCTCCGCAAGTACAACCTGCCATGTGCATTTGCATTCAAAAGCAAATACTTATATGCACGTCTTCAGGGGGAGCCTTCCTGCTACTTACGAAGACAATACTTAAATCCTTTACAATTTCACATACCTTTATCCCCGTTGCAAACTTCTACCAGTTTGTCATCAATCACCAAAAAGGGGGAGATTGTAAATGCATCTAGTGCCACCCCTAGTTGGTTTTGGAGTATTGACAACAAACCTGGTTGAGGGACTAATGTGTTTATGAGAATTGCAGGATAACACAGGTAGAAGTCCCTCACTGATTCGGTTTACCTACCGGAGATGTCCCCTAAAAATGTATCAAGACATTGAAGACAAAGGTGGTATGTGAAGGTATTCACATTGAAGACTATGACAAGAGAAGACATTGTGTGAAGACTATGGAGCGCGAAGACTTAGTTGTTTTGTTGTTTCGTTTTCTTCTTTGTTGAGTCATAGGAACCACCGTACTGTTAAATGGGGTCCAAGTGAACCAGTCAGAATGACTAAAGTGATGCTTAACCAAAATCCTATGTCTTCGAGTGAAGACAACGAGAGCAAATCTTATCCAGAGCTGGATAAGTCATCTTTGCTTGTAGCTCAAGTAAAGTTGACGTGTGTGTTTGAAATCTGACCGTTGGAACACGTGTCAGTTCCTTAGTGACCCAGGGTCATTTTGGACAAATCAGGTCGGGTTGCCTAGTGGCTATAAATAGCCCACCCTGTACACCATCAATTGGTTGGCTGCTCAGAGTTAGTGCACAACTTTTGTCGTTTGAGAGCAACCCACCTCGAAGCCTTTGAGAGAGAAATCCTTGCGAGGACAAAGCCCTAAAAACCCAGAGCCAAAGAGTGTTAGGCATCACTGAAGTCTTCCTGTTTGTGTGATCTGAAGACTTATTACACTTGAGGACTGTGAATCCTCCAGCCGGTTAGGCGTCACGTTCTGAGCATCCAAGAGTCATTGTGGATCATGATAAAGGCAAAGGTGTCCGATGTTTCGATGAAATGGTGGCTATCATTTTCTGTGGGAGTCGACCTTGACGATCCGACTACGAACGTGCGAGACGTCGCGCCTTAGCAATCGCTAAACCAACTTCCGAGGGGTTATTAACCACGCCGGAGCACGATCAACCTGACCACGAGGGCCTGTTTCCTGCGAGCAAACGAAGAACAAGCAAGAAACTGAGATTGCAATCAGGATATTGCGAATATAAGATGAAAGCTTTATTGATCAAGGTGGGGTTCTGTGACGTCTTGGTCTGGTCGTTGGACACAAACGAAGTACGCAAAGTTGCAGCTATGGCGAACTTTTAATCTAAACAAAACCCAAAGTCTAAACGACGCCCTAAGGGCTGTATATATGGAGGAAGAGAGGGGAATTTCGTGGCCCTTGAGGGTGGGGTGCGAAACCAACCCTAACTCTTGTTTCCCCACACATACAGACTCTAAAAATAGCCTATACTTAAGTATTTCGAAATTACATGGGCCTGGCCCATTAATAAGGTGACGCAGCACCTAGAATAGCCTATGGACGAATATTATGAAGTGGCATCTTGTATATTTCGTCCATGGCTTCATGCACTCCTTATGGCGGCTTCAAAGTCCTGAAATCATCACTTGTAACTCCGTTCTTGATCCCCTTGCGCATGCCATCAACTCCATGCGTGTTCTTGCTCCAATGTTCATCCTTCTCCAAGCTAGGCCCTTCATTTGAAAGCAAAACAAATGTATCCAATTTAGGCAGCATCATAATCTCATGAACATTAGAATCATTACCAAGAAACGAAAGTACCTGGTAATTTAATTGGCGTGCGCGAGCTCTAGTAATTGGTCCAGTATATGTAACAGTAGGGGCTGTGGGTGTAACAATGGTATTGATGTCCTCATCATCCTCCCCTTCTTGAAATGAAGTCGTCCTCGACGGCGTCATCTTCCTCACCCAAATAAGGCTTCAAATCTGCAATGTTAAAAGTGGGACTAACCCCAAAATCTGCAGGTAGCTCAAGTTTATATGCATTATCATTTATTTTCTCTAACACCTTAAAAGGACCATCAGCACGTGGCATTAGCTTTGATTTGCGCAGATTAGGAAATCTATCTTTACGCAAATGTAACCAAACAAGATCTCCAGGTGCAAACACAACATGTTTTCTACCCTTATCTCCAACAAGTTTATATTTAGCATTCATACGCTCAATGTTTTCCTTAGTTAACTCATGCATTTTTAAAATCAATTTAGAACGTTCTTTAGCATCAAAATTAACCTTCTCCGAAGATGGAAGAGGCAACAAATCAATAGGTGCACGAGGTAGGAAACCATACACAATTTCAAAAGGGCACATCTTAGTAGTAGAATGCAATGAACGATTATAAGCAAATTCAATATGAGGCAAGCATTCTTCCCACATTTTCTTGTTATTCTTCAAAACAGCCCTAAGCATAGTAGACAATGTTCTATTGACTACTTCAGTTTGTCCATCAGTTTGGGGGTGACAAGTAGTACTAAAAAGCAGCTTAGTCCCCAACTTAGCCCATAAACATCTCCAAAAGTGGCTAAGAAATTTAGTATCACGATCTGAAACAATAGTATTTGGCACACCATGTAAGCGAATAATTTCACGAAAGAACAAATCAGCAACATTAACAGCATCATCGCTTTTATGACATGGTATAAAGTGTGCCATTTTCGAGAACCTATCCACGACAACAAATATGCTATCCCTCCCCTTCTTTGTTCTAGGTAAACCTAAAACAAAGTCCATAGATATATCCTCCCAAGGAACACTAGGTACAGGCAAAGGCATATATAAACCATGAGGATTGAGTCGTGACTTAGCTCTTTGACATGTAGTGCAGCGAGCAACAAAACGCTCAACATCCCGTCTCATCTTTGGCCAAAAGAAATGTGTAGCAAGTATATCCTCCGTCTTCTTGACGCCAAAGTGTCCCATTAATCCTCCTCCATGCGCCTCCTGCAACAACAAAAGACGAACGGAGCTAGCTGGAATGCATAGCTTGTTAGCACGAAACACAAATCCATCGTTAAGAACGAACTTGTTCCAAGTTCTCCCTTCCTTACAATTCTGCAATACATCTTTAAATTCAGCATCATAACATATTGATCCTTGATGGTCTCCAAACCAAATATTTTAAAGTCAAGTTGTGAAAGCATAGTATAACGACGAGACAAGGCATCAGCAATAACATTTTCTTTACCCTTCTTGTGTTTAATCACATAAGGGAAAGTCTCAATGAATTCAACCCATTTAGCATGTCGACGGTTCAGTTTTGCTTGACTTTTAATGTGTTTCAAAGATTCATGATCAGAATGTATAACAAATTCCTTGGGCCATAAATAATGTTGCCATGTTTCTAAGGTCCGAACAAGAGCATATAATTCTTTATCATAAGTAGAATAGTTCAGACTAGGCCCACTCAATTTTTCAGAAAAGTATGCAACAGGTTTTCCATCTTGTAATAACACACCTCCTAATCCAATTCCACTAGCATCACATTCAAGCTCAAAAGTCTTATTGAAATTAGGAAGTTGGAGTAAAGGAGCATGTGTCAACTTATCTTTCAATACCGTGGCTAGGCTTCTTCCTGTGCGGTACCCCAAACAAAAGGCACATCCTTCTTTGTAAGCTCGTTGAGAGGTGCAACAATGGTGCTGAAATCTCTCACAAAACGCCTATAGAACCAGCAAGGCCAAGGAAACTCCTCACTTGTGTGACCGTTTTGGGCTGCGGCCAACTCTCAATAGCTTCAATCTTGGCTTTATCAACTTCAATTCCCTGTGGAGTAACAACATAGCCAAGAAAAGATACTCGGTCGGTGCAAAAGGTGCACTTTCCAAGGTTACCAAACAAACGTGCATCACGTAGAGCAATAAAAACAGCACATAAATGTTCCAAATGTTCCTCCAAAGATTTGCTATAAATCAATATGTCATCAAAGTAAACTACCACAAATCGTCCAATGAAAGCACGTAAAACTTCGTTCATTAACCTCATGAAAGTACTAGGTGCATTAGTTAACCCAAAAGGCATGACTAACCACTCATATAATCCAAACTTAGTTTTAAATGCTGTTTTCCATTCATCTCCCAATTTCATACGAATTTGATGGTATCCACTACGCAAATCAACTTTGGAGAATATTGTAGAGCCACTCAATTCATCAAGCATATCATCTAGCCTAGGAATAGGATGACAATAACGAATAGTAATATTATTAATGCCTCTAACAATCAAACACAATATCGCAATGTACCATCCTTTTAGGCATTAGTATAATAGGAACATGATACGTCTCCAACATATCTATAATTTTTGATTGCTCCATGCTATATTATCTACTGTTTTGGACATTATTGGGCTTTATTATCCACTTTTGTATTATTTTTGGGACTAACCTATTAACCGGAGGCCCAGCCCAGAATTGTTGTTTTTTGCCTGTTTTAGGGTTTCGAAGAAAAGGAATATCAAACGAGTCCAAACGGAATGAAACCTTCGGGAACGTGATTTTCTCAACGAACAAGACCCAGGAGACTTGGACCCTACGTCAAGAAAAAGAGGAGGCCACGAGGTAGGGGGGCACGCCTACCCCCCAGCGCGCCCTCCACCCTCGTGGGCCCCCTGTTGCTCCACCGACGTACTCCTTCCTCCTATATATACCTACGTACCCCCAAACGATCAGATATGGAGCCGAGGGAGTCCTGGATTAGGGGGTGTCCGGATGGCCGGACTATACCTTCAGCCGGACTCCTGGACTATGAAGATACAAGATTGAAGACTCCGTCCCGCGTCCGGAAGGGACTTTCCTTGGCGTGGAAGGCAAGCTTGGCGATACGGATATGAAGATCTCCTACCATTGTAACCGACTCTATGTAACCATAACCCTATCCGGTGTCTATATAAACCGGAGGGTTTTAGTCCGTAGGACAACATGCACATCAACAATCATACCATAGGCTAGCTTCTAGGGTTTAGCCTCCTCGATCTCGTGGTAGATCTACTCTTGTACTACCCATATCATCAATATTAATCAAGCAGGACGTAGGGTTTTACCTCCATCGAGAGGGCCCGAACCTGGGTAAAACTTCGTGTCCCTTGTCTCTTGTTACCATCTAGCCTAGACGCACAGTTCGGGACCCCCTACACAAAATCCGCCGGTTTTGACACCGACATTGGTGCTTTCATTGAGAGTTCCTCTGTGTCGTCGCCGTCAGGCTCGATGGCTCCTACGATCATCGATAGCGATGTAGTCCAGGGTGAGACCTTCCTCCCCGGACAGATCTTCGTCTTCGGCAGCTTCGCACCGCGGGCCAATTTGCTTGGCCGTCTGGAGCAGATCAAAAGCTACGCCCCTGGCCGTCAAGTCAGATTCAGAAATTTAAACTACACGACTGACATCCGCGGGGACATGATCTTCGACGGATTCGAGCCACTGCCGAGCACGCTGCACTGTCACGACGAGCATGATCTAGCTCTGCCGCCTAACAGTGCCCTGGAGGCCGCATCCGCATCGGCTCCGACCCTTAATTCGGAGCCAACTGCGCCGGTCGAGGATGGGCGGTTGGACGCCACCTCAGGGGCTGCAACCCCAACGGCGATTGAGCCAAGAACCAGCCCCGTACTCTGCGAGACCCGTGACTCCAAAGAGCCGGACTCCTCTCCGGAATCCAAGCCCCCCGTGCCCCTACCGATCGAATCCGATTGGGCGCCAATCATGGAGTTCACTGCCGTGGACATCTTTCAGCACTCGCCTTTTGGCGATATCCTGAAGTCACTGAAGTCTCTCTCTTTATCAGGAGAGCCCTGGCCGGACTACGGTCAGCAAGGTTGGGGTACGGACGATGAAGAAATTCAAAGCCCACCCACGTCCCACATTGAAGCCACTGTCGACGACCTAACCGACATGCTCGACTTCGACTCCGAAGATATCGACGGTATGGACGCCGATGAAGGAGATGATGAAGAACCAGCGCCTACTAGGCCCTGGAAAGCCACCTCGTCATATGACATATACATGGTGGACACCCCAAAAGAGGGAGATGGCGATGGAACAGCGGAGGATGACCCCTCCAAGAAACAGCCTAAGTGCCGGCGTCAGCGGCGCCGCTCAAAATCCCGCCCAAACAAACACGGTGATCCCAGCACGGGAGATAATAATACTCCGGAAAGCGCCGAAGAAAACCCCCTCCAGCAAGATTTAGCATAGGAGGATGGAGAAACCAGCCCTCACGAGAGAGCGGCAGACAGAGAGGTCGAGGACGATAATTATATGCCTCCCTCCGAAGACGAGGCAAGCCTCGACGACAACGAATTCGTCGTGCCAGAGGATCCCGTCGAGCAAAAGCGTTTTCAACGCAGGCTTATGGCCACGGCAACAAGCCTCAAGAAAAAACAGCAACAACTTAGGGCTGATCAAGATTTGGTAGTCGACAGATGGACTGAAGTCCTTGCGGCCAAAGAGCATAAACTCGAACGCCCCTCCAAGAGCTACCCAAAGCGCAGGTTGCTACCCCGATTAGAGGAGGAAGCACTTGATGCGGCCGACCAGCCACCTCGTGGTCACGACAGAGAGGCCTCTCGGCCCTCCACTCAAGCCGCACCCCATACCAAGGTGCGGGAATATGCGCTGGACTTACGAGACATGTTGGAGGACAAGGCAAGGCAAACAAGATCGATCTACGGATCGCGTGGGCGCCCCATGGCTCGAGACAGTAACCGTCACACCGGCCACAAATTCGGCGGGGCCGAACACAGTAGACAAGGGTCATTGGAGCTACGTCATGATATAGCCCAATACAGAGGCGCCGCACACCCACTCTGCTTTACAGACGAAATAATGGATCATCAAATCCCCGAGGGTTTCAAACCCGTAAACATCGAATCATATGATGGCACAACAAATCCTGCGGTATGGATCGAGGATTATCTCCTTCATATCCACATGTCCCGCAGCGATGATTTCCACGCCATCAAATACCTCCCACTCAAGCTTAAAGGACCAGCTCGGCATTGGCTTAACAGCTTGCCAACAGGATCAATCAGTTGTTGGGAGGACCTGGAAGCGTGAAAGTGCGTTATATCGACTAGAGGGGGGGTGAATAGGCGATTTTTATGAAAGTCTTCAAAATGTGGAAGTTATGAAGACAAACGATAGAAATAAACCTATTACCCTGCAGCGGAAGGTAGACTACACTAGGCAAGCCATAGTCAAGTATTCAATGGAGTGAAAGCACAATGACTAATAGCAGCAATGTAGTAAGGATCAGGTAGGAAGATATTATGAAGCCAAACAGAACACGCAGTCACTCAGTGAAGATAAAAGATAGTGCAATCATACAATGACTTTCACAAGGAGTAACAATACGTAAAGAGAAGGGAAGGATGAAACCAGTGACTCGTTGAAGACAATGATTTGTTGGACCAGTTCCAGTTGCTGTGACAACTGTACGTCTGGTTAGGGCGGCTAGGTATTTAAACCTTAGGACACACAGTCCCGGACACCCAGTCCTGAACATGCAGCTCAGGACACCCAGTCCTCACCGTATTCCCCTTGAGCTAAGGTCACACAGACCTCGCCCAATCACTCTGGTAAGTCTTCAAGGTAGACTCCCAAACCTTCACAGACTTCGTTCACCGGCAATCCACAATGTCTCTTGGATGCTCAGAACGCGACGCCTAACCGGCTGGAGGATTCACAGTCCTCAAGTGTAATAAGTCTTCAGATCACACAGACAAGAAGACTTAAGTGATGCCTAATTCTCTTTGGCTCTGGGTGGTTAGGGCTTTATCCTCGCAAGGAATTCTCTCTCAAAGGCTTCGAGGTGGGTTGCTCTCAAAACGACAAAAGCCGTACTCTGAATCTGAGCAGCCAACCGTTTATGGTTGTAGGGGGTGGGCTATTTATAGCCACTTGGCAACCCGACCTGATTTGTCCGAAATGACCCTGGGTCACTAAGGAACTGACACGTGTTCCAACGGTCAGATTTCAAACTCACACGGCAACTTTACTTGGGCTACAAGCAAAGCTGACTTGTCCGACTCTGGACAAGATTCGCTCTCAAGTCTTCACTCGAAGACATAGGTTTTGTTAAGCATCACTTCAGTCATTCTGACTGGTTCTCTTGGACCCCACTTAACAGTACGGTGGTTCCTATGACTCAACAAAGGAAGAAAAAGAACTACGAAAGATCTAAGTCTTCGAGCTCCATAGGCTTCATGCGATGTCTTCTCTTGTCATAGTCTTCAATGTGAATATCTTCATATACCACCTTTGACTTCAATGTCTTCATACATTTTTAGGGGTCATCTCTGGTAGGAAAACCGAATCAATGAGGGACTTCTACCTGTGTTATCCTGCAATTCTCACAAACACATTAGTCCCTCAACTAGGTTTGTCGTCAATACTCCAAAACCAACTAGGGGTGGCACTAGATGCACTTACAATCTCCCCCTTTTTGGTGATTGATGACAAACTAGTTGAAGTTTTCAACGGAATATATGTGAAATTGTAAAGGATAAGGAATTGTCTTCATAAGTTGCAAGGGCTCCCCCTGAAGATGTGCATATAAGTAATTTGCTTTTGGAATGCAAATGCACATGGCAGGTTGTACTTGTGGAGATCCACTTCAACTTATGATGACAATCCACTATGCATGTGAAAGTATATGAAGATAATGACATGCATAATGGAAAATGGACGTCTGCAGAATGATCTAAGTGCGGAATTTATCGTCGCACATGCGGAATTTATCATCGCAACACAAGGTGGCAAATAAGTAGCAGACGACCATCGAGTTTAAGTGTTACAACTCAAAGAACCAAATGTAGCAAAACGAGAGTTGTAAGCAGCAAGCAAAATATAAAGCACCCGCCCATATGGACCCGCTTGAAGACTATCAAACTCATATGCTTCTCCCCCTTTTGTCAGTAAGGACCAAAAAGGTTTGAAGACATAGAGCATCTACTCGTTCCCATGAAGAGTAGGTGAAGCAGCAGGGTCGTTGGTGGTGTTTGGCGGTGCAGAAGAGCTTGGAGCAGAGTCGAAGCGTGCTGAAGGAGGTGGCGGTGAAGTAGCATCGTCTTCATCCTCGATCACTCTGGCATTCACAGTTGCAGCAGAGGAAGAGAACTCAGAGTCTTCAAGGATGGAGTTCGTCGCAGCACTGCCCTTCGAGGAGGTGTGGAGTCAAACTTGAATCGCTCAGTGAAGCCATCCTCTTGAAGATCATCTTCAGAACACATCAGCGTCAGCCCTTTCCATGTGCGGCGAGAGGTTTCATGGGCAACAAAAGCATTCTTGGTGGCAAGATTGCGAATGCGATTAACATCCACCAAGAGGCTTTGCATCTGACGCTTCAGCCAGTCATGATGCCTATCCTGTTTCTGATGAAGAGCCACAAGAAGCTCTCGGTCGTTGAGAACACGAGTGCGCTTCTTGGGTCGTGGAGCAGTTGTACTGTCAGTGGCTTCAGTGAGAGCAGGATGCGGTGCACGTGTAGTGCCAGCCAAAGGATACACACGAGTTACGGCTTCAACGCCTTCAACGTTCTGAGTGAAACTTTGATGCTCTGCATTCTGAAGACTGAGAGGTTCCTTGGCAGGCTCAGGATAGATGGCTTCAATAGACATATCCACATCAGGCAAAAAGATCCGATGGTTGCGGGCCGAGGGCTGATATGAGATAGCGGAGTGAAGTTTGATCAGCCGCATCACCCAAGGGGCGTAGAACTTCAAACCAAACAGATCAGAGCCAGATGCAGCAAGTTGGCGAATGAAGAAATCCTGTGTATTGAAGCATTTTCCATGAAGAATGTAGAAGACCAAAGTCTTCATTGCACCTTCCAGCTTGGCATGGGGAGAATGTCCTTTGATTGGCCAGAGAGTTCGCCTTATGATGTGATAAATGGTTCTTGGCAGATACTCAAGGTCTTCAACGAAGAACTCCGTGGGATAAGCAGCATCTTGGGGCAATGGCTTCATCATACTGAGCATCTGACTCATATTAGGTTCAGTCTTCTGAAAGATGCTCTCAATAGCTTCACTATGAAGCTGACAGCCATGCTCGTAGAGATCGCCAGGAGTGGGCAAACCAGTGAGCTCAATGATGTCAAAGGCTTTGGCTTCGTGATGAACGTTTCCTGTCATCCACTCCAGGACCCAAGTCTTCGGATCTCTGCTATACCCGCGGATGTGAAGTGTGGCATAGAATTGGAGCAGCAACTCTTCATTCCAATGCTCTTGGTCAGTGACGAACGGCAAGTCCAACCTCTTTGAAGCAATCCAGAGCTTCTTCCAGACAGGGCAGACCAGCTATTGCTTCAATGTCAAGGCGCTTGTGTGGGAAGATGCGACCTTGGTTGTAAAGAACGCATGAGTAATAGCTTCGCTGCGGATAACTCCAGAACCGATCAGATGATATTCTTTCCCTTGAGTAGGGGTTCCTGGAGCTATTGAAGAATGTGTTGTCTGCTCTGAAGCCATTGATATTGAAGGAGCCAGGTGCTGATGCAGGACCTGGGAACCTTGGCAATCTTGGGATTGGCTTCTGTACCTGAGGCCTGTGCTCAACATGATAGTCGAACTGGGGACCGGCAGCAGACTCAGGAACAGAAGCGGGGGATCAGTGGCTTCGCTGACTTCTGGTGCTTTTGTTGGTGAGGGCTCCACATTAGCTTCAGCCATGACAGCGTCAGTGGCTTCAGTGGTGTTGGTGGTGGCAGCCTCAAGATGTTCAACCTCCACTTGACGAGCAGGAGGGTCGGTCACGATCACGTTCTCCTCGAGAACCGCTTCTTGGTGGGACAGGGGAGTGGCAACTTGTGGGACTTCTTCTTCCGCGGCTGATGCAGCCGGATTGTCTTCAGCAGAGACTTGAGGCCTTGGACCTTTGCGAAGCCTGCGCAACGCGGGTGACGCCTGTGGAGTTGCTGTTGGCTGGGCCTCAAAGTCTTCTTCCTCTTGTGGGCGATCCGCCCATGAAGCATCCTGTGCAATTGGCGTCAGTGGACGACCAATGCTGATGAGTTCGCTGTGCGTGCACAGGCGATGATACCTGTTGGTGCTCTAGCTGAGGAAGGGCTGCATCATCTTCAACATGGTCATGGTGACCAATGTCTTCAGCAGCGATGGGATCAGCTGCTGGAAAGTCTTCAGCTTCATGAGCCTCTGTGAAAGCAGGCTCATGGACAGTCAGTTGACGTTCTTGTGGATCGGCGTCGGGGTGAACCATGGAAATGGGTTCAACAATCAAGGGCTCTGTGGGAGCAGCCCGTTCCTTCTTGGTCTTTCTTTTCTTCTTGGCGGGGGCAGTAGCAGAGGCTTCAGGATGTTTTCTCTTCCTTGCTTCAGCCTCAGCAGTCCTGGTCTTCTTCAGTTCTGAAGCGGTTGACCTGGCCTTTGGCTTCGGGCCAGTCATGCTAGTTGGGAAGACAAGGGGATCTGCTTCCTGCCTTGGTGCTTCAGGTTCAGCCATAGCGGGCTTCTTCGTCTTCTTGGCAGCCATCCTGGGGTCGATGCCAGGACGCCCAAGGGCCTTGCGCTTCTCAGCCTCATTGTAGGCTTGCACACACCTATCAGCCAGACCTTCATGCGCTCACGAGAACCCTGAGCTTCTGCACGTTTCTTGTAGAAAGGCTTCCTTGAGCTCGTGCAGCATAATCTTGAAGTTCTTCACCTCTTGCACGCTGAGCTTGGCCATATGCTTCTTGAACTGAGATTTCTCAAAGTCAATCTTTGCTTCAGTTCAACAATGCGCTGGCGATGCTAACTCTGAAGCAATGGCGCCATGGAAGGCGACACTGAGGCCAATGGGTAGTTGCAGATCTTCGAAGCTGATGTTTGGCGTGTCAAACCATTCATCAATGAAGTTGTGGATGATTGTTACATCAAAGAGAGGCAGATCATTGAAGATTTCTGCTTCTTCTTTGCTCTTGATGAGTTGCTCAAGAGCGTCATCTGCAAGATCTTCATCACTTGACAGATCAATGGCATCATTGCGCAGAATGGCAGCAGCTGTTAGCTCTTGGCCGGTGTGTGGCAGAGGCATCTTGACCTTCTGGGGCTTGGAGATGCGTGAAATCTTCAGACTGCACACTGTCTTCAGGAGGTGCAGTTGCCAGTGGCTTCGCCCGTGAGATTTTTGGTGAAGGGGCAGGCTTTGAAGCTTTAGGCTTCTTCAACTTCTTTGGCTTCGGCGCTGCAGGCGCTTCATCTGATTCAGCGTCAGCTGCAGGCTCATTCACGGCTGTCCCTTGAACCAAGATATGGGTGATGAGACCTTCAAGGTTGTAGAAAGGACCGACGACATTGGGTTCTGCATCACGGGTGCCGTCAGCCCTTGGAGCAGAAGGACCAGGGTTGAAGTCTAGTCCCAATGTCTTCTTGTTCTGCTTTGCTGAGTTCTGGGCAAACTGGAAGTTGCGCTTGAACAGAATGTCGTCACGACACCATAGCAGTGACGATGGGTCAGCATCCGCAGGCTGTGGTCCACGGACCATGCAGGGATAGAAGCCTTGTTCAATGGCTTCATCTCTGGTCCTGGGTTGAAGATTTTTGTAGAGGATGTCTCCCCATGGTCGCTTGATGGCATTCTTTTCAGCATATTCCTTTGTCACAAATCTGTACTTGAACCACTGTTCTGCCCAATAGCGTCGAATCCATTGGATTCGTGTTTTGCGCTGATTGTAATCCTCTTCAGGATCTGTCTTGTACAGTTCTGAGAGGTCATCTGGCAGATCTCTTGATGTTTCTCCACGACGCTTTCTGCCACCCTTCCTTGCTGATTTCTCTGAAGCCATGAACTTAACTGAAAGGCTTCAATACGTTCAAAGGCTTCAAAGGTTTGCTTGCTGGACAACAGGAACTGGCTTCGGGAGAATTTATATGGATGCTGTAAGAATTCTGCAAATGAATGCAGACTATGAGAACCAAGGATTCTCCCACGGACATGTACCTGTGACAGCATTAAGGTGCGAGGGAAGGGGAAGAGGTCATATGCATTCTCAGAAGATTTTGAATATAAATCAGTTTAGAAGACATTGACCTCATCGTGCGAAGACATTCACTCATAGATAAGGAGTTGGTTCCAGATTTGTACGAATCCAGAGATCAGTACAAGTGAGGAATCTAACTACTTTGTGAAGCATAAGTGAATATACTAGGCATGTTATGAGATGCAGTATGAGAGAGATCTAACTTGTGTGAATAGAAACTGCTTGTGGTAGAAAGTGACAAAGCCATAGGATCAACGGTGCCGTAAAAAGGAAGTTTTATTTACCACACTAAGAACTGCTAGACGGAGTGGAAGATGAGGCCGAGCAGTTCGATCTTCCGTGCCCTAACTTGGCGACGGAGGACACCTACGGCGACGCGGAGAGGACGATGTCCGCGGTCGGCGTGAAGACGGCGTCGGAGAGGTTGCGGCAGCGAAGCGCTTCGTCGCCGGCGTCGTCGAGGGCTAGCGGTGGCGCTAGGGTTCGTGCGAGAGTGGAAAAGAGATAATGACCGCTGTGAAGTGAGTATTTATAGGTACAGGGGCGGCACTGCGTTATTACACAGGTGCCCCTGGCGATTAGCATCTGAGGAACAGGGAGCCATCATGCAGCATATTGGGGTTTGTTCCACGTCCCACGCACGCCTGGATTGTTGGGTGGTCGTTCCCACTTCTCCGGGTTTCATGTGGAGGAATGAGCATTGAAAACGGACTTAATGTTTGTCTCTATATCTTCTGCTGACAAGGACGCAGAGAAGACATTCGACAGTTTCAATAGAATGCATATGATTTGGAGAGATAGAGTTTGAGATAGAAAGCATAGAGAGGTTAGGGTCCGAATCAATTCACTTAGTTCAAAAGATTCACAAGAAGACATAGCTATAAGTGAATGCTGTAGAGGACAGAGCACTAGTATATAATATAATCAACATAGTGAAGATAATCATGAAGAACATGTTGAGATTGAAGCCAAACCAAATGTGAAGACATAGCAAATGTAACGCCATGAGTGAAACACTTCAAACAGAACATTTGGTGGTGGCGTTACCCACCGTATAGGAAGTATTAGACCCAGACACGGCGCACAATTATCGTGGCGCTCCGAAGTCAAATTCCACATTAATGTATTCACACTTAGAATGTATGTCTTCATTGATTGAAGATATACTTTACTTCGTGTGTTGCACATCTAAGTCATCAATATGCATAAGTGTTAGGATGTGTGCCTGATCACAGGACATTTGAGGATTCCAGGATATTTAGCTCACACCGTAACTTGCAAAATCTCTTCTCATCCAAGGGCTTGGTGAAGATATCTGCCAATTGCTCTTCAGTGTTGACGTGTATGATATCAATATCTTCCTTCACAACATGATCTCTGAGAAAGTGATGACGAATTTCAATGTGCTTTGTCTTCGAGTGCTGAACTGGGTTGTTGGCAATCTTGATGGCGCTTTCGTTGTCGCAGTAGAGTGGCACTTGCTTCAGATGAATGCCATAGTCCTTGAGTGTTTGCTTCATCCACAGAAGCTGAGCGCAGCAAGATCCAGCAGCAATGTATTCAGATTCAGCAGTGGAGAGAGATACACAGTTCTGCTTCTTTGAAGACCAACATACAAGTGATCGTCCCAGAAAATGACATGTGCCTGATGTAGACTTGCGATCCACTTTGTCACCAGCATAATCAGCATCCGAGAATCCAACCAGATCAAACTCTGAGCCCTTTGGATACCATAATCCTAGAGTTGGGGTGTGAGCCAAATATCGAAGAATTCGCTTCACAGCTAAGTGATGCGACTCCTTTGGTGCCGCTTGGAATCGAGCACACATGCAAACACTAAGCATAATATCTGGCCTAGATGCACATAGATAAAGTAAAGAACCAATCATGGAGCGGTATACCTTTTGATCGAACTCTTTACCATTGTCGTCAGGACCCAGATGATGCTTGGCTGGCATTGGCGTCGTGAAGCCTTTGCAGTCTTGCATACCGAACTTCTTCAGGCAATCTTTGAGATACTTCTCTTGAGATATGAAGATGCCGTTGCGTTGCTGTCGTATTTGAAGACCGAGAAAGAACTTCAGCTCTCCCATCATAGACATTTGATATTGCTCTTGCATCATATATCCAAACTCTTCACTGTACTTCTGATTGGTGCAGCCGAAGATAATGTCATCCACATATATTTGGCACACAAACAGTTCACCATCATATGTCTTCGTGAAGAGAGTGGGGTCGAGGGAACCAGGTATGAAGCCTTTGCTCTTCAGGAAGTATTTGAGTGTGTCATACCAAGCCCGAGGGGCTTGTTTGAGGCCATACAGTGCCTTGTTGAGCTTGTATACCATGTCAGGATGTTTTGGATCTTCAAAGCCAGGCGGTTGTGCAACATACACTTCTTCTTCAATCTTGCCATTGAGAAAAGCGCTCTTCACATCCATTTGATATAGAAGTATGTTATGATGATTTGCATAGGCCAGCAGTATGCGTATGGCTTCAAGTCTAGCCACAGGAGCAAATGTTTCATCGAAGTCAATGCCTTCCACTTGAGTATATCCTTGAGCAACGAGACGAGCTTTGTTTCTGACAACTTGACCGTGCTCATCTTGCTTGTTGCGGTATATCCATTTTGTGCCTATTATGTTGTGCTTCCGAGGATCGGGACGCTTGACAGTTCCCATACATTATTCAGCTCAAACTGTTGAAGCTCTTCTTGCATAGCTTGAATCCATTCAGGTTCCATGAAGGCTTCTTCAACTTTCTTGGGTTCTGTTATTGAGACGAATGCGAAGTGCCCACAGAAATTTGCTAGCTGAGTTGCCCTTGAACGAGTGAGTGGACCGGGTGCATTGATGCTATCAATTATTCTTTCAATCTGCACTTCATTGGCAACACGAGGATGTACAGGGCGAAGATTTTGCTCTTGCTGATCATTGTCGTTGTTAGAAGGAATGTCTTCAGGCTGAGCATTGTCTTCATGTTGATCAGGTGCTGAGATGATAAGTTCTTCTTCAGGATGAGCTTCAGAAGGTATAATTTCTCCAGTTCCCATTAGCTTGATTGATTCACTGGATGGAACTTCATCTAGCACATTTGGCAGTTGCTCTCTTTGTGAACCGTTGGTCTCATCGAACCGCACATCCACTGTTTCAACCACTTTATAATGAAAGAGATTGAAGACTCTGTAGGAGTGCGAATCCTTTCCATATCCAAGCATGAAACCCTCATGTGCTTTTGGTGCAAATTTTGAAGTGTGATGTGGATCCTTGATCCAGCACCTGGCGCCAAATACTCTGAAGTAACTGACATTTGGCTTCTTGCCAGTAAGGAGATCATAAGATGTCTTGTTCAGAAGCTTGTGAAGATAAACACGATTGATTGTATGGCATGCAGTATTAATGGCTTCAGGCCAAAATTTTCTTGGAGTCTTGTATTCATCAAGCATCGTTCGGGCCATCTCAATGAGTGTTCTATTCTTGCGTTCGACGACGCCATTCTGCTATGGCGTGTACGGGGCTGAGAATTCAAGTGTGATGCCCAAAGTATCAAGATATGTATCAAGGCCAGTGTTCTTGAATTCAGTGCATTGTCACTTCTGATGTGCTTTATCTTGGCGCCATAGTTGTTCATTGCTCGATTGGCGAAGCGTCTGAAGACATCCTGCACTTCAGTCTTGTAGAGGATTATGTGCACCCAAGTATATCTAGAATAATCATCAACAATGACAAAGCCATAGAGACAAGCAGTAGTAGTAAGAGTTGAGTAATGAGTGGGACCGAAAAGATCCATTGTGAAGCAGTTCGAAGGGTCGAGTAGTGGTCATGATTGTCTTCGAGGGATGTTTGGCCCTCGTCATCTTTCCTGCCTCACAGGCACCGCATAAGTGATCTTTCTTGAACTTGACGCCCTCGATGCCTATGACATGCTTCTTCTTTGCCAGGGTGTGGAGGTTCCTCATGCCAGCATGCCCAAGCCTCCGATGCCAGAGCCAGCATTCTGAAGCTTTTGCTAGAAGACATACGGCAAGCTGTGGTCCTGCTGAGAAATCTACCACGTACAAATCATCTTTTCGATACCCTTCAAATACTAGAGACTTGTCAGATTCCATTAGAACAAGGCAACGATATTTTCCAAATATTACGATCATGTTTAAATCGCAAAGCATTGAGACAGACATTAAGTTGAAGCCAAGGGATTCAACAAGCATGACTTTATCCATGTGTTGATCCCTTGAGATTGCAACTCTACCTAGACCCAATACCTTACTTTTACCAGTGTCAGCAAATGTGATGTGGCTCTTGTCGGATGGACGTAAGGTTGAGTCCATAAGAAGGCTTCTTTTGCCAGTCATGTGATTTGTACACCCACTATCAATAATCCATTCTGAAGACGCTGGTGTCGTACCCTACAGTGCAGTTAGGGGGATAGGCTTCACGAAGAGCATTGTGAAGCAAAAACATTTGACGAACCAGTGGGTTATGAAAGCTTAGATCCAGATTAGGACTAATAGGGAGAGTAGCAAGCGATTCAGGAACGAAGTACATAGTAAGACCATTCGGGCATTTGATCTTGCGCCCTACAAGATGTTTAAGGTCCCCAGCAATAGCGTCAGACGATTTTGGTTTTCTGCTGGAGACCTTTCCCTGCAAAAGAGAGTTAAGCTTTCTTAGCCACCCACATCTTCAAGGGTGGCTTAGAAGCAATAAGTCTAAGTGCAGCATCTGAGAACTTTGGCTTTGGAGCCCTAGCAAACAGTCTTGCAGGCGGACAATAGTACTCATAAGAATAAGCAGAATAGTTCTTGGTCTTATGAACATGGCGGTTTGATGAACCGCTCTCATATTCATATGCCTGAGTATGGTTTCCCTGCAAAACATTTGCGTTAGTGCGACTCAGGTGAGTCCTCTGTCTGTATGAAGCCTTTGGACCGTATGAAGCCTTTGGTCTGAGGTTTGTCTTCTTCACGTGAGGTGTCATGATGACATTCACAGGAAGATTCTCCAGACACCTTTTCGGAACCCAGATCTTCTTCATAGGCGGTCCATTCCTGCAGTTAGTACCAATGTACCTGGCAAACACTTCACCATTCTGATTCTTAAACAGTTTATAGTTTGCATCAAAGGATTCATCAATGACAATGGGGTTTGCACAAGTGAACCCAGATAGAGTGGATGGATCTGCTGAAAATTCCTTTGCAGCAACCCATGTGGTTTTGGGGTACTGCTCAGGTTTCCAGTAAGAGCCATCAGCATTCATTTTCCTTACGAACCCAACACCCTCTTTCCTCGGGTTTCGTTTCAATCTGTCTTTTGAGGACATCACATATGTGTCTGATGCCCTTTAAGACTTTTGTACATCCCTGTTTCAAGCAATGTCTTCAACCTAGCATTCTCATCAGCAATAGCATGGAATCCTCAGCAGAGGGGTTAGTTACCACATCAACAGTTGAAGATATTGCAACAGTTAAGCAGCAGAACATTCAGCAACAGTAGTAGCATTATCTAGCTCAATGCATTTAAGACATAGTGGTTCAAATCCTTCCTGAGCGGAACTGATTATCGCGCGAAGTGACTCGTTTTCCTTTTGAAGATCTTCATGAGCCGCTCTCAATTTCTCAAGATCTTGCTTCCTTTGAAGATAATCATAGGAAAGCTTTTCATGAGTTGTTGAGAGAGTTTCATGACGACTTTCAAGTTCCTCATACTAACGTGAAGATTTTTTATGTCTTCAATTAAGGACTTAGATCGAGTCATTTCAGCGCCTAACAAGGTCATCGCTTTTGTCTAACAGTTTTTGAATATGTTCCATAGCTTTCTGTTGTTCAGTTGCAATTTTAGCAAGTGTTTTGTAGCTGGGTCTTGAACCACAATCAGAGTCATCTTCAGTAGATGTTTGATAGTGAGTAGTGCGTGTGTTTACCTTGGCACCGCGTGCCATGAAGCAGTAGGTAGAAGCGGAGTAGTCCTTGTTATTTGCATCGGTGTCGGTGATGAAGTCATTGTCTTCAGTGTTGAAGATGGACTTGGCAACGTATGCTGTAGCCAGACTTGCGACGCCTGAATCGGACTCCTCCTCAGACTCCACCTCCGCCTCCTCAGAAGCGGACTCCTCCTCTGAATCCATTTCCTTGCCAACAAACGCACGTGCCTTGCCAGATGAGCTCTTCTTGTGTGATGAAGACTTTGAGGAAGACTTGGAAGAAGACTTTGAGTATTTCTTCTTCTTCTTGTCGTCAGAGTCATATTCCTTGCTCTTCTTCTTTTTGTTCTCATTGTCCCACTGCGGACACTCAGAGATGAAGTGGCCAGTTTTCTTGCACTTGTGGCATGTTTTCTTCTTGTAGTCATGAGCAGAAGCTTCATCATTCCTTGAGCTTGATCGTGAAGACTTTCTGAAGCCTTTCTTCTTGGTGAATTTTTGGAACTTCTTCACAAGCATAGCAAGTTCCTTCCAAGTCTTCAGGATCATCAGAATGCTGCCAGATTCTTCTTCAGATGAGGAAACAGCTTTTGCCTTCAAGGCACGAGTTCGCCCATAGTTTGGACGTAGATATCTCTTTTCTCAGAAAGCTGAAACTCATGTGTGTTGAGCCTCTCAAGTATGTCAGGCGGATCGAGTGTCTTGAAATCAGGACGTTCTTGAATCATCAGGGCTAGGGTGTCAAACGAACTCAAGTGATCTCAGTAGTGTCTTGACGACTTCATGCTTGGTGATCTCAGTAGCGCCGAGGGCTTGAAGCTCATTTGTGATGTCAGTGAGTCGGTCAAATGTGAGCTGGACATTCTCATTGTCATTTCGCTTGAAGCGGTTGAAGAGGTTGCGAAGGACACTGATTCTCTGATCTCTCTGGGTTGAGACGCCTTCATTGACCTTGGAGAGCCAGTCCCAGACCAGCTTAGATGTTTCCAAAGCACTCACACGGCCATATGTCCTTTGGTCAGATGACCACAGATGATATTCTTGGCAGTAGAGTCCAGTTGAACGAACTTCTTGACATCAGCAGCAGTGACACCTTCTCCAGCCTTGGGAACGCCGTTCTTGACGACATACCATAGGTCGACGTCAATGGCTTCAAGATGCATGCGCAACTTATTCTTCCAGTAGGGATTCAGTTCCATCGAAGACGGGGCACGCAGCGGAGACTTTAATTATCCCTGCAGTCGACATAGCTAAAACTCCAGGTGGTTAAACCGAATCACACAGAACAAGGGAGCACCTTGCTCTGATACCAATTGAAAGTGCGTTATATCGACTAGAGGGGGGTGAATAGGCGATTTTTATGAAAGTCTTCAAAACGTGGAAGTTATGAAGACAAACGATAGAAATAAACCTATTACCCTGCAGCGGAAGGTAGACTACACTAGGCAAGCCATAGTCAAGTATTCAATAGAGTGAAAGCACAATGACTAATAGCAGCAATGTAGTAAGGATCAGGTAGGAAGATATTGTGAAGCCACACAGAACACGCAGTCACTCAGTGAAGACAAAAGATAGTGCGAACATACAATGACTTCACAAGGAGTAACAGTAAGTAAAGGAAGGGAAATGAAAACCAGTGACTCGTTGAAGACAATGATTTGTTGGACTAGTTCCAGTTGCTGTGACAACTGTACGTCTGGTTAGGGCGGCTAGGTATTTAAACCTTAGGACACACAGTCCCGGACACCCAGTCCTGAACACGCAGCTCAGGACACCCAGTCCTCACCGTATTCCCCTTGAGCTAAGGTCACACAGACCTCGCCCAATCACTCTGGTAAGTCTTCAAGGTAGACTCCCAAACCTTCACAGACTTTGTTCACCGGCAATCCACAATGTCTCTTGGATGCTCAGAACGCGACGCCTAACCGGCTGGAGGATGCACAGTCCTCAAGTGTAATAAGTCTTCAGATCACACAGACAAGAAGACTTAAGTGATGCCTAATTCTCTTTGGCTCTGGGTGGTTAGGGATTTATCCTCGCAAGGAATTCTCTCTCAAAGGCTTCGAGGTGGGTTGCTCTCAAACGACAAAAGCCGTACTCTGAATCTGAGCAGCCAACCGTTTATGGTTGTAGGGGGTGGGCTATTTATAGCCACTAGGCAACCCGACCTGATTTGTCCGAAATGACCCTGGGTCACTAAGGAACTGACACGTGTTCCAACGGTCAGATTTCAAACTCACACGACAACTTTACTTGGGCTACAAGCAAAGCTGACTTGTCCGACTCTGGACAAGATTCGCTCTCAAAGTCTTCACTCGAAGACATAGGTTTTGTTTAAGCATCACTTCAGTCATTCTGACTGGTTCTCTTGGACCCCACTTAACAGTACGGTGGTTCCTATGACTCAACATAGAAGAAAAAGAACTACGAAAGATCTAAGTCTTCGAGCTCCATAGGCTTCATGCGGTGTCTTCTCTTGTCATAGTCTTCAATGTGAATATCTTCATATACCACCTTTGACTTCAATGTCTTCATACATTTTTAGGGCTCATCTCTGGTAGGAAAACTGAATCAATGAGGGACTTCTACCTGTGTTATCCTGCAATTCTCACAAACACATTAGTGCCTCAACTAGGTTTGTCGTCAATACTCCAAAACCAACTAGGGGTGGCACTAGATGCACTTACAGCTGGGTTGCGAAGCTTTCGCCCGCTTTAACGCAATACCGCATTATGCATCTCTTGCCCTTAAGATGCCCGGTCCACGAGGCATCATCTCATTAAAGGGAAAAATTGAGTGTTCCTCACGCGCGGAAGACAGTGCAGCTGCCTTGACAGCCCCACAATAAAGCGGCTTTACCAGTCAAAGCACCTAAACAGGTCGTTAAGACCACGGACACAGCTAGACAAGTCCAGCATAAACATACAATTGATAAAGGCTTAATAGCCGTATACCCCTGTACTAGGGGCTCCGTGCATATAAAACAAGAGACAATAAAGCTCAATTTTACCCATTTCGATTTATTCTTTGTTTATTTAGTATAACTTATGTTTGGCACGATCTTTCTTCAACTAAGTTCCTCTCTTTTACAGATGAACACCGTGCTACGCCCGTTCAGGATATGGCACAACGGAGACACAGGCGCAGACATGTAGCAGGGACCCGTTCCAAGGATTCTTTTCAGATTAAGACCCTGCGTAAACCTTTTTTACTGTCTCTTGTTGATACACATCCCCTGGTTTCTTGGTATAACCAAGGAGGAGGCTGGCGTTTTGGCATGTGGCCACGTCAGAGTTTTGCGCGTACCTGGACACTAGGGGCTTATTACTAAGGGCGTTATCCCACCCGCCATCATAAAGACCGAATACCTTAGGGAGTGTTCGGCGTCGCGAGTTTGGCCTTATATGCATCAGCTCCGAATCATGTCTTTGGTCAAATGTTGGGTTTGCCCGGCTCCTGTGTTTTGCTGCCTTACGTTCCACTCTATCGGCTAAGGCGGCACCAGGAGAACTACTGCGATTGTGCCCCGGTTCGGCCAGGCGAGCACCTCAGTAGAGAAAGCCGAAAACTGACTGTCATGATATAGCGTGAGACTAGTTAACCACTCGATGACTTACCGGAATCTTTAGGATTCCTCCGCATTAACGAAGGGCCATTTCCCGGCCAGGCACATACGCGCCCCGAGTTCGGGCGAGCGCAGGCGCCACCAGGGGATATATAAGTAGCCTCACTGTCAAACTCCTATGGCTAAGTGAAAGTGATAAAGCATCATAGTCTGATTGCCTAGTTCGCTGCGCTATCACCTCCTTTGTAGGACCAAGACATTGGATCAAGTGTGAAAATGCGCCGTCTGCGAACACCCCCGCATTATGTGCGTGGGGGCTGAAGCCGATGACGGCCATCTTTCAGATTATATATACATATATGTTATACGGCCGCACAGAAGGTATTATAATACTTGCAGGCACAAGTATAAAAAGCTTCTACAATTTATCAAAATATTGTTTTACAATAATATATGCTATTCGAATATAGTATCCTTCGAGCACTGCGTCTCTATTAAACGAGCGCCTTGCAGAACTTCCTGAAAATAGTGCTCGGCAGGTACTCGGCTTCCATCCAAGTCTGGGGATGCAACATCGGTGGCCTCCATTTCCGCCCAGTATGTCTTGACACGGGCAAGAGCCATCCGTGCACCCTCTATGCACGCTGACCTCTTCATCGCATCGATATGCGGCGCCACACCAAGGAACTGCTGCACCAAGTTGAAATAACTTTTTGGCTCTGGCCTCTCTGGCCACAGATGACTCATGACATACTTCATGGTGAGTCCGGACAACCTATTCAGCTCGTCCCATTCGGCCAAACGATCGGCTAATGACAGTGGACGCTCTAGATTGTGGAACTGCGACCAAAAGAGCTTTTCCACTTCGCGATATTCTTGATCTCGGAAGTGTTCGGCCGCATCTGCGGCACTCGCTGCCAAATCCAGATAGGTGTCCTCCATACTCCACATCCGGTTTAACGGAGCATGTTTAGGATCACAGAACTTCCTCCGCAGCATAAAGGGCTTTCCAGCCGCGATCTTTCCGGCCTGACGCAGCTCCTCCTTCATAGCTCTCATCGCAGAGCGAGCATCCTTGGCATCGGCAACGGCCTTCTCCAGGTTCGTCTGTCTCGCCTGATCTTCTTTTTCAAGAAGCTTGCAACGGTCAGCAGCGCTCTTCAGCTTCACAGCCATCTCGGCCATTTCCTTCTTGCTTCGTCAGTGAGCAGCCTGTTTGGCTTTCAGCTCTTCAATTGCCTTTCCGGCAGCCGCATCACTTTTTCTGGCTTGCTCCTTGGCTCAGGAAAGTTCTGCCCGAAGATTCTCCATGGCAGCAGCACCATCTGCATCAAGCGCACACATTGTAAGATACTGGCATAAAGCTCCACTTACCAGGTGCCGCCGGAGTAATTACATACCTTGTGCCTCGTCAAGCCGCTTGTTGACAAGCGCGATGTCGGCATCTGCCACGTCAAGTTGCCGCTTTAGCTCGGCAAATTCATAAGTCCGGCTGGCCACCCGACACTTCGCCACCTACATATGAAGGCCGCATATTAGACCTGGGATTATGATCCTCTGCGCGCCGTCACTTTTGACAACGCATAGAGTCTCAGGGGCTACTATCTACACAGGGCGCATCTTATTTATGCGCAACTGTCCAAGAAGGGTACATTATTTCACGTACCTCAAAACCCGTCAGTAAACTCCTGACGGCCTCGTGCAATCCGCTCTCCGCGGATGAAATCCTCTCAATCACCGTACCCATCAATGCACGGTGCTCCTCTGAGATAGATGCTCGCCCTAGCAGATCCTTTAGCTCCTCCGACCGCGCACCAGACGGTGCTGGACTCGTCCGATGGCCCTTTTCAAAGGCTGGACGCGGAGGGCTTTTGGGGGCCTTATGACTACCTTCTGGCCCTGCCGGATTTGGAGAAACCCTCCGCGACGTTACCTCAGGGTCGCCCGCCTCGCAAGGCGGTATGGCAGGGGGAGGCATTCCGCTCTCCATCAACTCCGGAAGAAGATCCCCCGAAGACGAGCTCTGCTGAGAAGGGCTAAGGTCCAAGCTACAGGTAAATCTATCTCTCTTCGTGTCTTAGATATAAAGCAGGGATTTCTCTCATTTCCTAAAAAGAAAACTCCTCTCTACTTACGGCTCGGTGGAGGGCTGATCCCCTTGAGGGCATAATTCGGCCGAAGTATCCCCCAGCACAGGACCCTCTGGCGAAGATTTCTTCCCCCACTTTGAGGCCATGGTCTCCGGGTCTTTAGAGGCGGTCCTCTTCTTCCCCTGAGGAGAGGAATTTTCGATTCCTCCCTTCCAAACAACCTCCTTCGAGGAGGCCTTAGCTTCCTTGTCCCCTCCCTCACTTTTCTCCGAAGGCACAACCTCCAACATCCTGACTACCACGGGACCCGGCGTGGTCTCGGGGAGGGGGGTCGGACACCTCATTAGCTTTGCTTTTGCTATCCACTCTTGTTTAAAGGACAACTCTTTTAAGGGAATTTTTATAAATATGCGGATTGCGAGTCCGGGCACAGGGCTACTTACTTGAGTATCCGGGCGGTTGCAGCTCAGACCTGCGTCCTCGGTCAAGTCCGGTCACATTGCTTGTGATCCAAAGAACAATTTGTACATCTCCACGGGCGTCACGCCCATAAAATGTTGGAGAGCTCGTGGTCCCTCCGGATTGAACTCCCATAGACAGAGGGGGCGACGTTTGCAGGGCAGAGCTCGACGAATCAGCATAACCTGTGTCACCACGACCAGACTGATATCTCTTTCTAGGAGATTTCGAATACGGACCTGCAACAAGGGCACGTCCTTGGACGGACCCCAATCCATTCCTTTATTGACCCATGACACTAGCTGTGGTGGGGGTCCCGATCGAAAGGCAGGTGGCGCCACCCACTTGGTGCTCCTGGGAGCGGTGATATAAAACCACTCTTGTTGCCATAGGCTGGACTCCTCTTGAAAACATCCCTCGGGCCATGGAGCCCCAGCATTCTTGCTTATAAAAGCACCTCCGCACTCCGCATGCTGTCCCTCGATCATCTTCGGCTCTACTTTTAAGGTCTTGAGCCATAGTCCGAAGTGAGGAGTAATACGGAGAAGGTTTCAC
>NC_053026.1:233241786-233252747 GCF_003073215.2 Triticum urartu
TCATCTGCACGGACTCATCGGCACCTGCAAGCTGGTTTTGGAAGTACCTATGAGCCACGGGGACTCAGCAATCTCGCACCCTCGCGATCAAGACTATTTAAGCTTATGGGTAAGGTAAAAGTATGAGGTGGAGCTGCAGCAAGCGACTAGCATATATGGTGGCTAACATACGCAAATGAGAGCGAGAAGAGAAGGCAAAGCACGGTCGATGCAACTATGATCAAGAAGTGATCCTAAACAACCTACGTCAAGCATAACTCCAACAACCGTGTTCACTTCCCGGACTCCGCCAGAAAGAGACCATCACGGTAACACACGCTGTTGATTCATTTTAATTAAGTTAAGGTTCAAGTTATCTACAACCGGACATTAACAAATTCCCATCTGCCCATAACCGCGGGCACGGCTTTCGAAAGTTCAAATCCCTGTAGGGGTGTCCCAACTTAGCCCATCACAAGCTCTCACGGTCAACGAAGGAATAGACCTCCTCCCGAGACGTTCCGATCAGACTCGGTATCCCGGTACAACAAGACATTTCGACAGGGTAAAACTAAACCAGCAACACCGCCCGAATGTGCCGAAAAATCCCGATAGGAGCTGCACATATCTCTTTCTCAGGGCACACCGGATTGTCTAAACTTCCGGTAGGCCAGCCCAGAGTTGCCCCTGGTGGCCACCGGCGGCTGACAAGTTGGACCAACACTCAGAGGAGCACTGGCCCGGGGGGTAAAATAATGATGACCCTCAGGAGCGCGACTCCCAAGGGAAAAGAAAAGGCTAGGTGGCAAATGGTAAAACCAATGTTGGGCATTGCTGGAAGAGCTTTACTTAAGGCGAACTGTCAAGGGGTTCCCATAATAGCCCAACCGCGTAAGGAACGCAAAATCCGGAAACATAACACGGATATGACGGAAACTAGGGCGGCAAGAGTGGGACAAAACACCAGGCATAAGGCCGAGCCTTCCACCCTTTACCAAGTATATAGATGCATTAATTAAATAAGATATACAGTGATAACCCAACAAGTAAACATGTTCCAACAAGGAACAACATCTCCATGTTCCAACAAGGAACAAACTTCAATCTTCACCTGCAACTAACAACGCTATAAGAGGGGCTGAGCAAAGCAGTAACATAGCCAATCAACGGTTTGCTAGGACAAGGTGGGTTAGAGGCTTGGTTGAACAAAGTAGGAGGCATGACAAGCAAGTGGTAGGTATCGCAACATAGGCATAGCAAAAGAGCGAGCAACTAAGCAAGCAAAGATAGAAGTGATTTCGAGGGTATGGTCATCTTGCCTGAAATCCCGCAAGGAAGAAGAACGAGTCCCTGAAGAAGACAAACGGACGTAGTCGAACGGTTCCTCACAAACGCGATGTTAATCGGAACCAACCCGAAGAAGCAAACACCGGAAAGAAGCAAACAATCATGGTAAACAACCACCACATAAGCATGACACGATGCGCAAACAAGTAT
This sequence comes from Triticum urartu, assembly GCF_003073215.2. Taxonomy (NCBI): domain Eukaryota; kingdom Viridiplantae; phylum Streptophyta; class Magnoliopsida; order Poales; family Poaceae; genus Triticum; species Triticum urartu. The sequence goes on from NC_053026.1 coordinate 233,243,263, forward strand.
GATGCATGTCCGGTTTAATGAGGCATGGCATGGCAAAATGCACAAGCAAATTCTACAAATTAAGTGGAGCTCAATATGTAACTCTGTTGCATATTGACGAAACACCACGTGACTTATTAAGTTCGATCTTGTTTATGTACCCAACAATATTAAATGTTGTTAAACATGGCAAGAGGGTGAAGCAAAGAAAAACTACCTATCTAGTCAAGTTTAAATGAGGCCGGAAACAACGAACAACAAATTCCGGTAAATCCCCATATGCATATTTTAGATTTGGTGCTGTTCTGCCCTAAACACAATTTTAGAGTTGTTTAACATGCAAAGTAAAGCCATCATGATAAACTAGGCAAAATTCTACCCCAATTACATATAAAGTTTATTTAATTCGGAGCTACGGTTGAATAGTTATGAATTAAATCATTTTAGCATGGCATAGGAGCAAATTTAAACAAACAATATTTTAAACATTTTAAACATGGATGAAAGTTGCATATTATTAAACTAGACAAAATTCTAAGCAAGTTTCATATATAAATCATTTTAAACCAATGCACGAATTGTGAGTTAACTGCAGTCTCAGGATAAATAGACAAATTCACAGATCTTGAAAAAAAACATCAACGGGCTGAATCTGGACAGGAAGCCCAACAAAGGAAAAAAAAGGACGGGCGCTGGGGTGGCCTCACCATGGGCCTCGGCCCGGCTTGGCAAAGGAGGCCGGATGGGGCGGCGCGGATCTTGGGCTGGCGGAACAGATGCGGCCGCGCTGGGCCTTGGCGGCGCAGTCAACGCACGCGGCTGGGCCAGGCGCTGAGGTGGATGAGGCCGGCTGCTGGGCTGCTCCTGGTTTGAGGCCCAGGGCGTGGTCGCTGTTCACGTTGGCGAAGGAAAAGGGCGGTCAACGGGGCAGCGCTCGGCTCGTCCCTGAAGCGAGGCACAAGCAGGCAACCGATGTTGGCGGCGGCGGCGAACAGCTCGCCGGATCCGCCTGATCCGGGCGAGGCAGCGGCACGGGAGGCCGAAAATGGGCAGGACGACGGCGGGGCACCCAGATCCGGTGGCCCTGGGGTTCCCTGTACAAGGCTGGAGATAGAGAGAGGTTAGAGGAAGGGGGGGAAGGAGATGGCCAGGAAAAACAGAGCAGGGCGGCGGGATCCAGCCTGGGAGGTTCTCCAGCGAGGCTTGCCGGCGACGAGGTCTCCAGAGACCGTACGAAGGCTCGAGGAGCTTCTCTCCTTTGGTGCTGGACCCGCACGGGAGTCGGGAGGGGAGGCGGCTGCTAGCAGAGGATGTCGAGGAGCAGGGACGCGCGAGGAGCTGCTGCTGGGCTTGGTCGTCGGCGGAGACGAGGCCTCGGGCAGGAGATCGGCGAGCGGCGCTGGTTCCTCGGCCAGGAGGAAGGAGGAATCGAAGGGAGCCATGGGAGGGCTCTGGTTGGGTGGATCGATGGATTGGTAGGTGGAGGCAGCGCTGTGGTTGGGCAGATTGGAATGAGAGGATCCTGAGGGAGTGGCGATGGCGCTAGGTAGAATGGGACAAGGTACCTGATTTTTAGGGTTGGACCTTGTGTATTTATGTGGCAGGTGGATTAAGTTGGGGCTATCGGATCCCTCCGATCGTAATCGGGCGGTCGAGAAAATAAATAGTTAGGAGGTCCAAATAAGAAAACGGTGTCGTTTTGTAGATGTTTGGGGATGTTCCGGACCCAACGGTGACGACTGCCCGGGTCGGGTCCGGGACAATTTCGGACGCGCACGTGAGGGATTCGATGCACTGTGCAGAGAGGGTTTCGGACCGTGCGGTCGCATCGGACAACTCCGGAAGCGAAGAGGGGAAGGAGGATGGACTAGGTGGGCTGTGGCGAGACTGCGAGGGGGGGAAGAGAGAGAGAGGGCCCGACACCTGTTCCCGGAGACCGAAAACGTCCGACGTTAGACCGACTATAATGCCGCTATAGTTATCCGTTGGGCTATCAAACGAACTCCGAACGCGATGAAACTTGACAGGCGGTCTATCTACACTATAATAAGACCACACGCCAACTTTCAACCCATTCCGAGGACATTTTCTGGCCACTTATAAAATACTATTTCGGACATGCCGCGGGCGCGTGCAAGTGTGGTTGGACTCAGAACGGACAACGGAAGGAACGGGGAGACCCAGACGGATGCAAGTTTTGAAAACATGATGATGCAATGCACATGATGACATGACAAGATGCAACACGCAAGCGAATGACATGGAAACAACGGCGAATAACTGGATGACAACTGGCACATCGGTCTCGGGGCGTTACAACACTCCACCACTACGAGAGGATCTCGTCCCGAGATCTAGAATGGCACCGGAGGGAAAAACGGAAGAGAAAGAGAAGAGGTAAAACTAAGTTGCTTCTTTGACAAACGAGTGAGACCAAAGAACCTTGAGAGGTTGAAAGACATAAGAAAAGGTTACAATGGACAAGAATTAGATGCAAGCACTCCGATTGAAACAAGATGCAAGACTTTATAAGACGAAAAGAACTTGAGTAGATGACACGACACTCCGGTTGAATGAATTAGCAAAGGAAAGAACATGATCTTGACAAAACAAGATGATGGGTCGAAGAGAGCAACATCACAATGCCTCCAGAAGAAAGAAATAGACGATAGATAAATGAAAAGAAGGAATTGAGAAGAAAATGACAACTTCTGCCACAAATGATCTTGGAAGGCACCCTTCCAAGAAGGTTAAAACGGAGTTGTTGGGAAAGACCAACGACAAAACGAATAAGTTTGTAGTGGGCTTATGGAAAAACATCTCAAAACTATGAGGTGAAATTTTGCCACTAACGGGAAAAATAATTGGGTTGATATAAACAAAGAGACGAGACTATATTTCACCGGGAGGATAGATGAAGAACTTGGGTCATTTATAAGCACCATAAATAGCAAAATTCTTAGGGAAAGCTTTAGGTGAAATATAACCCAAGATAATTCCAATGACGAGATTGATGGATTTAAAATACCTCATTCCTAACAACATGTGAATCATGAAACATGAATTCAAATTATCAAGAATGACATAATACCACCTCCAATGATACGAAAGAGAGAATTGCACTCCGAATTACAATATGAAGAAAGCTTGAGTTTCTTAGAAAAGAATCTTGATGAACACTTCGAGAAGGAAATAAATCCTTGATGAACCATCATGTAGAACCTCCATGAAGAACTCCGTTAAACAAAAGAATGATCGAACGGAAAGAAAGGGTAGTTGAAAACACAAGGTGAAGCCTTTCAATGATTTAGATGGAGCTTCGCGACGAGATAATGCGGAAAAGCTTGGAACTCCGGGAAAAAGAGAAGATGAAACAATTGAAATCAGGAATTTGGTAAGCCTACGGAATAGGAAATTAATCACTTGGATGAAACAAGAATAAGAATTATGTTATGCGTATCCTTCAACAATTTAATTGCTGACAAGCAACGGATTTGGCATACTACTTATCCTCGTAAAAAGATTAAGAGAGATATAGCGCAAACTTAATGGACCACCGGTGGGATTGAAACAAGGAATGAATTGATATGATGAAGAAGGAAGAGAACACTTGAGCAACCACCGTAAGAATTGAAAAGAACGATGAGAAGATAAAGAAACACCGGGAAGAATTATAAAATGAACGAAGATGCTTGAGAGGATTTAGATACATCAGACGAAGAGAACACGAGCCGATTAAAGATCACTTGAACGAAGCACCGGTAAAATTTGGAGAATGATAGCTGAAAGCTGAGAATGAATAAATCTTAGATGATGGGCTCCGGATGAACAAACTGAAAAGGCTCCTGAATTACTCCAGATGGTTGAAAAGAATTCTCACAATCGAATACAATTATGAGAGGATGGCAACAAGCTAGAATCACGAATCTAGAAAAGAATGAAGCGAGATTGAGAGAAAAATCTTCTTCGGTCTTCAAATACAGAGAATGACGATGAGAGACACCACCATGAATTATTGAGACACTCCGGGATGATTAAAAGAGGAGAGGTTGAGCCAACGATGAAAAGAATTGTGAAAGATCTAGGAGAAGGCATTTGACTGATGATAACTCATTCTTACGTCAAACTTGGAAAAGAATTTGAAAGTAACGCCGGGAAAATAAGAAGAGTCAGGTAAGATCCTGAAAAAAGACCTGTGGGTTAGGGCCCACTCAAAAGAAAACACCGTTGAAAAGATTTAAAAGAGAGGTTGCCCCGGTTGAATTAAAATGGCTTGAAAGAGATAACAACCTCGGATTAGGTTTGAACGGATCTTGAAGGAAAAGACGAGCCTTCCGAGATATCTTCAGCACTCCGGAATAATTGAATAGCGAGAAATGAATGAATATGATGAGCACCGGTATGATAAAACTTCTGAAACGAGGAAAGGATATGATCAACACCAAAAGCTTGTATTGAAACCACCGGAGAAGAAAAGAATGAAGAATGACGAACTTGGAGCTCCATTAGAATCTTCATGAGATTCGCCAGATAAGGATATTAACGGAAAAAAAAGAATGGAGAGACTTCACAAGAATTAAAGGATACTTGATAAAGAAATCCGAGTCCTTGAGGAAAAAGGGGGGGGGGGGGGGGAAAAAACAAAGGCAACTTGGAGACGGATGAAACAAACACCGTTGAGAAGAACTGATCAATGATCTTGCGGAAGTTGAAATGATCGGATCCACTTGAAGAGAAACACGCCGGTTGAAAAAGGATTGACATGACAATCTCGATTATCATGAAGGATTGGTATTCACATCGGAGTATGAGAACACCGCTTAGGGAAGGTATGGAATCAACATTTGACATTGAAGCAACTCGAATACCACAACTCAAAACAAAACAAGGATTGGCTTGCAGAATAAGCTGGAACAAACATATGATAGAGATTTTGTCCGAAGTTTTCGTGGTGGGCCTACACGGGCTCCATCGTACAACACCATCATGTACAAGGCAGTGCACATGACATACGAAGCGTCCCCGAGTCGGCATAGCCAAGGACTCTTTAAGACACAACGAGACCACTGTAAAACCGACCGTGAATAGGCGGACCACTAGACGCCGAACCCCAATTTCATATCATACATCTGTTGGAAAGATATCCTAAGAGCTACTTGAATTCCCACCTATGAAACTCCCGAAACTTTCCGGTTATGCAATCAGGTGTTGGGGATACAGGGGAAGCATAATATCTCACCCAAACTAGCAAATCCTACATCCAGCTGTATCCATCCTTCAACACATAACCAAGAAACCTTCGGAAATCGTCTACCTCAACCTTCGAAAAGCATCTGTTATACAAGTTATGGCAATACTCCCGAACTCCCGCCCCAGTACTGGGTGGCGTCGAGGTTATCTCACCAACGAACTGCATAAAAGAGATTTTCGATGTCAGCGTACTAAATTCAGGTATCCCAGAACTGCAATGATAAAATTATGACGACAACACCTCAGAGCTCAACTCCCCGGGACACTTCCACAAAACCCCTGACAGGAGGCACCAAGACAATGTTCTCGTCATAAAACCATCAGAACGATTCCAAGATACCCGCGTGATCCTAAAAAAAAATTTAGTGAAATTTGAGAAGAGAAGAGTCAAAACTCTACGTCAGGATGCCTTACCAGAGCGATGAGGAGACTGGGAAGTAAAAAGAATTCCTAAACTCTCCGATATATAATTCCTAAATGACTCAAAACATTTTTCTAGACTCAACAACGGCTGCTAAAAACGATCAAACAGTGGGGGCTCCTAAGGTCGGGGAAGGCTCTGATACCAACTTGAAACGCCCTCGATGCGGCTATATCTCCCACGTGTCGAAGCACGACTTAGAGGCATAACCGCATTGAAAGCAATGTCGCAAGTGAGGTAATCTTCACACAACCCATGTAATACATAAGGGAAAGAGATACATAGTTGGCTTACAATCGCCACTTCACACAATTACATGAATAAAACATTACATCATCCAGATACAATCAAGGCCCGACTACGGAACCAAAATAAAATAAGAACCCCAAATGCGACAAAGGTCCCCGATCGACCCCAACTGGGCTCCACTACTGATCAACTAGAACGAAACAACATAAAGGACAAGATCTTCATAGAGATCCTCCTTGAGCTTGGTTGCGTCATCTGCACGGACTCATCGGCACCTGCAAGCTGGTTTTGGAAGTATCTGTGAGCCATGGGGACTCAGCAATCTCGCACCCTCGCGATCAATACTATTTAAGCTTATGGGTAAGGTAAAAGTATGAGGTGGAGCTGCAGCAAGCGACTAGCATATATGGTGGCTAACATACGCAAATGAGAGCGAGAAGAGAAGGCAAAGCACGGTCGATGCAACTATGATCAAGAAGTGATCCTAAACAACCTACGTCAAGCATAACTCCAACAACCGTGTTCACTTCCCGGACTCCGCCGGAAAGAGACCATCACGGTAACACACGCTGTTGATTCATTTTAATTAAGTTAAGGTTCAAGTTATCTACAACCGGACATTAACAAATTCCCATCTGCCCATAACCGTGGGCACGGCTTTCGAAAGTTCAAATCCCTGCAGGGGTGTCCCAACTTAGCCCATCACAAGCTCTCACGGTCAACGAAGGAATAGACCTCCTCCCAAGACGTTCCGATTAGACTTGGTATCCCGGTACAACAAGACATTTCGACAGGGTAAAACTAAACCAGCAACACCGCCCGAATGTGCCGACAAATCCCGATAGGATTTGCACATATCTCTTTCTCAGGGCACACCGGATTGTCTAAACTTCCGGTAGGCCAGCCCAGAGTTGCCCCTGGTGGCCACCGGCGGCTGACAAGTTGGACCAACACTCAGAGGAGCACTGGCCCGGGGGGGGGGTAAAATAATGATGACCCTCAGGAGCGCGACTCCCAAGGAAAAAGAAAAGGCTAGGTGGCAAATGGTAAAACCAATGTTGGGCATTGCTGGAAGAGCTTTACTTAAGGCGAACTGTCAAGGGGTTCCCATAATAGCCCAACCGCGTAAGGAACGCAAAATCCGGGAACATAACACGGATATGACGGAAACTAGGGCGGCAAGAGTGGAACAAAACACCAGGCATAAGGCCGAGCCTTCCACCCTTTACCAAGCATATAGATGCATTAATTAAATAAGATATATAGTGATAACCCAACAAGTAAACATGTTCCAACAAGGAACAACATCTCCATGTTCCAACAAGGAACAAACTTCAATCTTCACCTGCAACTAACAATGCTATAAGAGGGGCTGAGCAAAGCAGTAACATAGCCAATCAACGGTTTGCTAGGACAAGGTGGGTTAGAGGCTTGGTTGAACAAAGTAGGAGGCATGACAAGCAAGTGGTAGGTATCGCAGCATAGGCATAGCAAAAGAGCGAGCAACTAAGCAAGCAAAGATAGAAGTGATTTCGAGGGTATGGTCATCTTGCCTGAAATCCCGCAAGGAAGAAGAACGAGTCCCTGAAGAAGACAAACGGACGTAGTCGAACGGTTCCTCACAAACGCGATGTTAATCGGAACCAACCCGAAGAAGCAAACACCGGAAAGAAGCAAACAATCATGGTAAACAACCACCACATAAGCATGACACGATGCGCAAACAAGTATGATGCATGTCCGGTTTAATGAGGCATGGCATGGCAAAATGCACAAGCAAATTCTACAAATTAAGTGGAGCTCAATATGTAACTCCGTTGCATATTGACGAAACACCACGTGACTTATTAAGTTCGATCTTGTTTATGTACCCAACAATATTAAATGTTGTTAAACATGGCAAGAGGGTGAAGCAAAGAAAAACTACCTATCTAGTCAAGTTTAAATGAGGCCGGAAACAACGAACAACAAATTCCGGTAAATCCCCATATGCATATTTTAGATTTGGTGCTGTTCTGCCCTAAACACAATTTTAGAGTTGTTTAACATGCAAAGTAAAGCCATCATGATAAACTAGGCAAAATTCTACCCCAATTACATATAAAGTTTATTTAATTCGAAGCTACGGTTGAATAGTTATGAATTAAATCATTTTAGCATGGCATAGGAGAAAATTTAAACAAACAATATTTTAAACATTTTAAACATGGATGAAAGTTGCATATTATTAAACTAGACAAAATTCTAAGCAAGTTTCATATATAAATCATTTTAAACCGATGCACGAATTGTGAGTTATTATATGCATGAACATGAGGGCCTTTTCTGTAAAACTGGAGTCTCAGGATAAATAGACAAATTCACAGATCCTGAAAAAAAACATCAACGGGCTGAATCTGGACAGGAAGCCCAACAAAGGGAAAAAAGGACGGGCGCTGGGGTGGCCTCACCATGGGCCTCGGCCCGGCTTGGCAGAGGAGGCCGGATGGGGCGGCGCGGATCTTGGGCTGGCGGAACAGATGCGGCTGCGCTGGGCCTTGGCGGCGTAGTCAACGCACGCGGCTGGGCCAGGCGCTGAGGTGGATGAGGCCGGCTGCTGGGCTGCTCCTGGTTTGAGGCCCAGGGCGCGGTCGCTGTTCATGTTGGCAAAGGAAAAGGGCGGTCAACGGGGCAGCGCTCGACTCGTCCCTGAAGCGAGGCACGAGCAGGCAGCCGATGCGGGCGGCGGCGGCGAACAACTCGCCGGATCCGCCTGATCCGGGCGAGGCAGCGGCACGAGAGGCCGAAAACGGGCAGGACGACGGCGGGGCACCCAGATCCGGTGGCCCTGGGGTTCCCTGTACAAGGCTGGAGATAGAGAGAGGTTAGAGGAAGGGGGAGAAGGAGATGGCCAGGAAAAACGGAGCAGGGCGGCGGGATCCGACCTGGGAGGTTCTCCGGTGAGGCTTGCCGGCGACGAGGTCTCCAGAGACCGTACGAAGGCTTGAGGAGCTGCTCTCCTTTGGTGCTGGACCCGCACGAGAGTCGGGAGGGGAGGCGGCTGCTAGCAGAGGATGTCGAGGAGCAGGGACGCGCGAGGAGCTGCTGCTAGGCTTGGTCGTCGGCGGAGACGAGGCCTCGGGCAGGAGATCGGCGAGCGGCGCTGGTTCCTCGGCCAGGAGGAAGGAGGAATCGAAGGGAGCCATGGGAGGGCTCTGGTTGGGTGGATCAATGGATTGGTAGGTGGAGGCAGCGCTGTGGTTGGGCAGATTGGAATGAGAGGATCCCGAGGGAGTGGCGGCGGCGCTAGGTAGAATGGGACAAGGTACCTGATTTTTAGGGTTGGACCTTGTGTATTTATGTGGCAGGTGGATTAAGTTGGGGCTATCGGATCCCTCCGATCGTAATCGGGCGGTTGAGAAAATAAATAGTTAGGAGGTCCAAATAAGAAAACGGTGTCGTTTTGTAGATGTTTGGGGATGTTCCGGACCCAACGGTGACGACTGCCCGGGTCGGGTCCAGGACAATTTCGGACGCGCACGTGAGGGATTCGATGCACTGTGCAGAGAGGGTTTCGGACCGTGCGGTCGCATCGGACAACTCCGGA
>NC_053026.1:233253747-233321260 GCF_003073215.2 Triticum urartu
CTCTGCAAGTACTGAAATAAGTGGTAACAGATAGTTTTGTGATAAGATAGGTTGTAACGAGCAACAAGTAACAAAAGTAAATAAAGTGCAGCAAGGTGGCCCAATCCTTTTGTAGAAAAGGACAAGCCGGAACAAACTCTTATAATAGGAAAAACGCTCCCGAGGACACATGGGAATATCGTCAAGCTAGTTTTCATCACGTTCATATGATTCGCGTTCGATACTTTGATAATTTGATATGTGGGTGGACCGGTGCTTGGGTGCTGTTCTTACTTGAACAAGCATCCCACTTATGATTAACCTCTATTGCAAGCATCAGCAACTACAACAAAAGTATTAAGGTAAACCTAACCATAGCATGAAACATATAGATCCAAATCAGCCCCTTACGAAGCAACGCATAAACTAGGGTTTAAGCTTCTGTCACTCTAGCAACCCATCATCTACTTATTACTTCCCAATGCCTTCCTCTAGGCCCAAATAATGGTGAAGTGTTATGTAGTCGACGTTCACATAACACCACTAGAGGCTAGACAACATACATCTTATCAAAATATCAAACGAATACCAAATTCACATGACTACTAATAGCAAGACTTCTCCCTTGTCCTCAGGAACAACGTAATTACTCACAAAGCATATTCATGTTCATAATCAGAGGGGTAATAATATGCATATAGGATCTGAACATATGATCTTCCACCAAATAAACCAATTAGCATCAACTACAAGGAGTAATCAACACTACTAGCAACCTACTAGCACCAATCCCGGACTTTGAGACAAGAATTGGATACAAGAGATGAACTAGGGTTTGGAGATGAGATGGTGCTGGTGAAGATGTTGATGGAGATTGCCCTCTCCCGATGAGAGGAGCGTTGGTGATGACGATGGTGATGATTTCCCCCTCCGGGAGGGAAGTTTCCCCGGCAGAACAGCTCTGCCGGAGCTCTAGATTGGATCCGCCAAGGTTCCGCCTCGTGGCGGCGGAGTCTCGTCCCGAAAAGTTCCTCCTTATTTTTTTCTCATCGAAAGACTTCATATAGGAGAAGATGGACATCGGAGAGCCACCAGGGGGCCCACGAGGTAGGGGGCGCGCCCTAGGGGGGGCGCGCCCCCCACCCTCGTGAGCAGGGTGTGGGCCCCCTGGCCTTCATCTTTGGCGAGGATTTTTCTTTATTTATTTTAAGATGTTCCGTGGAGTTTCAGGACTTTTGGAGTTGCGCAGAATAGGTCTCTAATATTTGCTCCTTTTCCAGCCCAGAATTCCAGCTGCCGGCATTCTCCCTCCTTATGTAAACCTTGTAAAATAAGAGAGAATAGCCATAAGTATTGTGACATAAATGTGAAATAACAGCCCATAATGCAATAAATATCGATATAAAAGCATGATGCAAAATGGACGTATCATTCCCCGCAGAACAGCTCCGCCAGAGCCCTAGATTGGTTCCGCCTCGTGGCGGCGGAGTTTCGTCCGAGAAGATGCTTATGATTTTTTCCCATCGAAAGACTTCATATAGCAGAAGATGGCCACCGGAGGGCCACCAGGGGGCCACGAGGTAGGGGGGCGCGCCCAGGGGGTAGGGCGCGCCCCCACCCTCGTGGGCAGGGTGTGGCCCCCCTGGTGAACTTCTTCCGCTGAGTATTTTTTATATATTCTGAAAACGTCTTCCGTGAAGTTTCAGGACTTTTGGAGCTGTGCAGAATAGGTCTCTAATATTTGCTCCTTTTCCAGCCCAGAATCCCAGCTGCCGGCATTCTCCCTCTTTATGTAAACCTTGTAAAATAAGAGAGAATAGGCATAAGTATTGTGACATAATGTGTAATAACAGCCCATAATGCAATAAATATCGATATAAAAGCATGATGCAAAATGGACGTATCAACTCCCCCAAGCTTAGACCTCGCTTGTCCTCAAGCGAAAAGCCGAAATCGAAAAATATGTCCACATGTTTAGAGATAGAGGTGTCGATAAAAATAAAATACGGACATGAGGGCATCATGATCATTCTTAGAACACAACTTATATAATTCTTGTCATATGATTTCTTATGCTAGAGTAATAATTCAATCACAATTTCAAGTATGAATCATAAACTTCATTGAAAACTAACAAACTATAATCTCAGTCATTGGAGCAATTGCAATTTATCATAACATAGGAAAGAGTCAATATATAAGAGCTTTTCAGCAAGTCCACATACTCAACTATCATATAGTCTTTCACAATTGCTGACACTCACGCAATACTTATGGGTATGGAGTTTTAATCGACACAGAGAAAGATAGGGGCTTATAGTTTTGCCTCCCAACGTTTTACGCTCAAGCTAATAGCACTGGTAATAGTTCATGAAAACTCACATCCAATTAGCCATATATACCAGGATCTTTCCAACATACTGTGCTTGCCAAAGGATAAAATGTAAAAAGGAAGGGTGAAGATCACCATGACTCTTATGCAATGTAGGAGATAAAAGTAAAAGATAGGCCCTTCGCAGAGGGAAGCAGAGGTTGTCATGCGCTTTTATGGTTGGATGCACAAAATCTTAATGTGAAAGAACGTCACTTTATATTGCCACTTGTGATATGGACCTTTATTATGCAGTTGTTTGGGACTAGTAATTTCAAAAAAATTCCTACGCACACGCAAGATCATGGTGATGCATAGCAACGAGAGGGGGAGAGTGTGATCTACGTACCCTTGTAGATCGACAACGGAAGCGTTAACTTGGTTGATGTAGTCGTACGTCTTCACGGCCCGACCGATCAAGCACCGAAACTACGGCACCTCCGAGTTCTAGCACACGTTCAGCTCGATGATGATCCCCGGACTCCGATCCAGCAAAGTGTCGGGGAAGAGTTCCGTCAGCACGACGGCGTGGTGACGATCTTGATGTACTACTGTCGCAGGGCTTCGCCTAAGCACCGCTACAATATTATCGAGGACTATGGTGGAAGGGGGCACCGCACACGGCTAAGAATATGATCACGTGGATCAACTTGTGTCTCTAGGGGTGCCCCTGCCTCCGTATATAAAGGCTCAAGGGAGGGGGGCCGGCCGGCCAGGAGAGGCGCGCCAGGAGGAGTCCTACTCCCTCCGGGAGTAGGACTCCCCCCCTTTCTGAAGGAAATATGCCCTAGAGGCAATAATAAAGTTATTATTTATTTCCTTATATCATGATAAATGTTTATTATTCATGCTAGAATTGTATTAACCGGAAACATAATACATGTGTGAATACATAGACAAACAGAGTGTCACTAGTATGCCTCTACTTGACTAGCTCGTTAATCAAAGATGGTTATGTTTCCTAACCATGGACAAAGAGTTGTTATTTGATTAACGGGATCACATCATTAGGTGAATGATCTGATTGACATGACCCATTCCATTAGCTTAGCACCCGATCGTTTAGTATGTTGCTATTGCTTTCTTCATGACTTATACATGTTCCTATGACTATGAGATTATGCAACTCCCGTTTGCCGGAGGAACACTTTGTAAAGGAGACTCTACAGGTGTCTCCAAAGGTACATGTTGGGTTGGCGTATTTCGAGATTAGGATTTGTCACTCCGATTGTCGGAGAGGTATCTCTGGGCCCTCTCAGTAATGCACATCACTTAAGCCTTGCAAGCATTGCAACTAATGAGTTAGTTGCGGGATGATGTATTACCGAACGAGTAAAGAGACTTGCCAGTAACGAGATTGAACTAGGTATTGAGATACCGACGATCGAATCTCGAGCAAGTAACATACCGATGACAAAGGGAACAACGTATGTTGTTATGCGGTTTGACCGATAAAGATCTTCATAGAATCTGTAGGAGCCCAATATGAGCATCCAGGTTCGCTATTGGTTATTGGACCGGAGACATGTCTCGGTCATGTCTACATTGTTCTCGAACCCGTAGGGTCCGCACGCTTAAGGTTTCGATGACAGTTATATTATGAGTTTATGAGTTTTGAAGTACCGAAGTTGGTTCGGAGTCCCGGATATGATCGTGGACACAACGAGGAGTCTCGAAATGGTCGAGACATAAAGATTGATATATTGGACCTATATTCGGACACCGGAAGTGTTCCGGGGAAGTTTCGGATAAAACCGGAGCACCGGGGGGTTACCGGAACCCCCCGGGGGGTTAATGGGCCTCATGGGCCTAAAGTGGAGAAGAGGAAGGGGCTGCCAGGGTAGGCCGCGTGCCCCCTCTCCCCTAGTCTGAATTGGACAAGGAGGGAGGGGCGGCGCCCCCCCCTTTCCTTGTCTCCTTCCCCCTCTCCTACTTGGACAAGGAAAGGGAGGGGAGTCCTACTCCCGGTAGGAGTAGGACTCCTCCTGCGCGCCTCCTACTAGGGCCAGCCGCACCCCCCCTTGGATCCTTTATATACGGAGGCAAGGGGCACCCCTAGTGACACAAGTTGATCCACGTGGTCGTTCCTTAGCCGTGTGCGGTGCCCCCCTCCACCATATTCCACCTCGATCATATTGTAGCGTGCATAGGCAAAGCCCTGCGTCGGTAGAACATCAAGATCGTCACCACGCCGTCGTGCTGACGGAACTCCTCCCCGACGCTTTGCTGGATCGGAGTCCGGGGATCGTCATCGAGCTGAACGTGTGCTAGAACTCGGAGGTGCCGTAGTTTCGGTGCTTGATCGGTCGGGCCGTGGAGACGTACGACTACATCAACCAAAGTTAACGCTTCCGTTGTCGATCTACAAGGGTACGTAGATCACACTCTCCCCTCTCGTTGCTATGCATCACCATGATCTTGCGTGTGCGTAGGAAATTTTGAAATTACTACGTCCCAACTCCTAGTTGAATAGGATTCGTGGAGGGGGGGGGAAAGAGGAGAGAGAGGAGGAAGGGGGGCCGGCCCCTCTCCTTGTCCAATTTCGGACCAAGGGGGGAGGGGCGCGCGGCCCATCTCTGGCCACCTCTCCTCTCTTCCACTAAGGCCCACTAAGGCCCATATACCTCCCGGGGGTTCCGGTAACCTCCCGGTACTCCGGTAAAATCCCGATTTCACCCGGAACACTTCCGATATCCAAACATAGGCTTCCAATATATCAATCTTTATGTCTCGACCATTTCGAGACTCCTCGTCATGTCCGTGATCACATCCGGGACTCCGAACAACCTTCGGTACATCAAAATGCATAAACTCATAATATAACTGTCATCGATAACCTTAAGCGTGCGGACCCTACGGGTTCGAGAACAATGTAGACATGACCGAGACACGTCTCCGGTCAATAACCAATAGCGGAACCTGGATGCTCATATTGGCTCCTACATATTCTACGAAGATCTTTTATCGGTCAGACCGCATAACAACATACGTTGTTCCCTTTGTCATCGGTATGTTACTTGCCCGAGATTCGATCGTCGGTATCTATACCTAGTTCAATCTCGTTACCGGCAAGTCTCTTTACTCGTTCTTGTAATACATCATCCGCAACTAACTCATTAGTTGCAATGCTTGCAAGGCTTAGTGATGTGCATTACCGAGAGGGCCCAGAGATACCTCTCCGACAATCGGAGTGACAAATCCTAATCTCGAAATACGCCAACCCAACATGTACCTTTGGAGACACCTGTAGAGCTCCTTTATAATCACCCAGTTACGTTGTGACGTTTGGTAGCACACAAAGTGTTCCTTGGCAAACGGGAGTTGCATAATCTCATAGTCATAGGAACATGTATAAGTCATGAAGAAAGCAATAGCAACATACTAAACGATCGGGTGCTAAGCTAATGGAATGGGTCATGTCAATCAGATCATTCAACTAATGATGTGATCCCGTTAATCAAATGACAACTCTTTGTCTATGGTTAGGAAACATAACCATCTTTGATTAACGAGCTAGTCAAGTAGAGGCATACTAGTGACACTCTGTTTGTCTATGTATTCACACATGTATTATGTTTCCGGTTAATACAATTCTAGCATGAATAATAAACATTTATCATGATATAAGGAAATAAATAATAACTTTATTATTGCCTCTAGGGCATATTTCCTTCAGTCTCCCACTTGCACTAGAGTCAATAATCTAGATTACACAGTAATGATTCTAACACCCATGGAGCCTTGGTGCTGATCATGTTTTGCTCGTGGAAGAGGCTTAGTCAACGGGTCTGCAACATTCAGATCCGTATGTATCTTGCAAATCTCTATGTCTCCCACCTGGACTAGATCCCGGATGGAATTGAAGTGTCTCTTGATGTGCTTGGTTTTGTTGTGAAATCTAGATTCCTTCGCCAAGGCAATTGCACCAGTATTGTCACAAAAGATTTTCATTGGACCCGATGCACTAGGTATGACACCTAGATCGGATATGAACTCCTTCATCCAGACTCCTTCATTTGCTGCTTCCGAAGCAGCTATGTACTCCGCTTCACACGTAGATCCCACCACAACGCTTTGTTTAGAACTGCACCAACTGACAGCTCCACCATTCAATGTAAACACATATCCGGTTTGTGATTTAGAATCGTCCGGATCAGTGTCAAAGCTTGCATCAACGTAACCGTTTACGATGAGCTCTTTGTCACCTCCATATACGAGAAACATATCCTTAGTCCTTTTCAGGTACTTCAGGATGTTCTTGACCGCTGTCCAGTGATCCACTCCTGGATTACTTTGGTACCTCCCTGCTAGACTTATAGCAAGGCACACATCAGGTCTGGTACACAACATTGCATACATGATAGAGCCTATGGCTGAAGCATAGGGAACATCTTTCATTTTCTCTCTATCTTCTGCAGTGGTCGGGCATTGAGTCTGACTCAACTTCACACCTTGTAACACAGGCAAGAACCCTTTCTTTGCTTGATCCATTTTGAACTTCTTCAAAATCTTGTCAAGGTATGTGCTTTGTGAAAGTCCAATTAAGCGTCTTGATCTATCTCTATAGATCTTTATGCCTAATATGTAAGCAGCTTCACCGAGGTCTTTCATTGAAAAACTCTTATTCAAGTATCCCTTTATGCTATCCAGAAATTCTATATCATTTCCAATTAGTAATATGTCATCCACATATAATATCAGAAATGCTACAGAGCTCCCACTCACTTTCTTGTAAATACAGGCTTCTCCAAAAGTCTGTATAAAACCAAATGCTTTGATCACACTATCAAAGCATTTATTCCAACTCCGAGAGGCTTGCACCAGTCCATAAATGGATCGCTGGAGCTTGCACACTTTGTTAGCTCCCTTTGGATCGACAAAACCTTCCGGTTGCATCATATACAACTCTTCTTCCAGAAATCCATTCAGGAATGCAGTTTTGACATCCATCTGCCAAATTTCATAATCATAAAATGCGGCAATTGCTAACATGATTCGGACAGACTTAAGCATCGCTACGGGTGAGAAGGTCTCATCGTAGTCAACCCCTTGAACTCCGAAAACCTTTTGCGACAAGTCGAGCTTTGTAGACAGTAATATTACCGTCAGCGTCAGTCTTCTTCTTGAAGATCCATTTATTCTCAATTGCTTGCCGATCATTGGGCAAGTCAACCAAAGTCCATACTTTGTTCTCATACATGGATCCCATCTCAGATTTCATGGCTTCAAGCCATTTTGCGGAATCTGGGCTCACCATCGCTTCTTCATAGTTCGTAGGTTCATCATGATCTAGTAGCATGACTTCCAGAACAGGATTACCGTACCACTCTGGTGCGGATCTCACTCTGGTTGATCTACGAGGTTCAGTAGTATCTTGTTCTGAAGTTTCATGATCTTATCATTAGCTTCCTCACTAATTGGTGTAGGTGTCACAGAAACAGTTTCTGTGATGTACTACTTTCCAATAAGGGAGCAGGTACAGTTACCTCGTCAAGTTCTACTTTCCTCCCACTCACTTCTTTCGAGAGAAACTCCTTCTCCAGAAAGTTTCCGAACTTAGCAACAAAAGTCTTGCCTTCGGATCTGTGATAGAAGGTGTATCCAATAGTCTCCTTTGGATATCCTATGAAGACACATTTCTCCGATTTGGGTTCGAGCTTATCAGGTTGAAGCTTTTTCACATAAGCATCGCAGCCCCAAACTTTCAGAAACGACAACTTTGGTTTCTTGCCAAACCATAGTTCATAAGGCGTTGTCTCAACGGATTTTGATGGTGCCCTATTTAACGTGAATGCGGCCGTCTCCAAAGCATAACCCCAAAACGATAGCGGTAAATCAGTAAGAGACATCATAGATCGCACCATATCTAGTAAAGTACGATTACGACGTTCGGACACACCATTACGCTGTGGTGTTCCGGGTGGCGTGAGTTGCGAAACTATTCCGCATTGTTTCAAATGTACACCAAACTCGTAACTCAAATATTCTCCTCCACGATCAGATCGTAGAAACTTTATTTTCTTGTTACGATGATTTTCAACTTCACTCTGAAATTCTTTGAACTTTTCAAACGTTTCAGACTTATGTTTCATTAAGTAGATATACCCATATCTGCTTAAATCATCTGTGAAGGTGAGAAAATAACGATATCCGCCACGAGCCTCAATATTCATCGGACCACATACATCTGTATGTATGATTTCCAACAAATCTGTTGCTCTCTCCATAGTACCGGAGAACGGCTTTTAGTCATCTTGCCCATGAGGCACGGTTCGCAAGTACCAAGTGATTCATAATCAAGTGGTTCCAAAAGTCCATCAGTATGGAGTTTCTTCATGCGCTTTACACCGATATGACCTAAACGGCAGTGCCACAAATAAGTTGCACTATCATTATCAACTCTGCATCTTTTGGCTTCAACATTATGAATATGTGTGTATTACTACTATCGAGATTCAATAGATAGACCACTCTTCAAGGGTGCATGACCATAAAAGATATTACTCATATAAATAGAACAACCATTATTCTCTGATTTAAATGAATAACCGTCTCGCATCAAACAAGATCCAGATATAATGTTCATGCTTAACGCTGGCACCAAATAACAATTATTTAGGTCTAATATTAATCCCGAAGGTAGATGTAGAGGTAGCGTGCCGACCGCGATCACATCGACTTTGGAACCGTTTCCCACGCGCATCGTCACCTCGTCCTTAGCCAATCTTCGCTTAATCCGTAGTCCCTGTTTCGAGTTGCAAATATTAGCAACAGAACCAGTATCAAATACCCAGGTGCTACTGCGAGCATTAGTAAGGTACACATCAATAACATGTATATCACATATACCTTTGTTCACCTTGCCATCCTTCTTATCCGCCAAATACTTGGGGCAGTTCCGCTTCCAGTGACCAGTCTGCTTGCAGTAGAAGCACTCAGTTTCAGGCTTAGGTCCAGACTTGGGTTTCTTCTCTTGAGCAGCAACTTGCTTGCTGTTCTTCTTGAAGTTCCCCTTCTTCTTCCCTTTGCCCTTTTTCTTGAAACTAGTGGTCTTGTTGACCATCAACACTTGATGCTCCTTTTTGATTTCTACCTCCGCAGCTTTCAGCATTGCGAAGAGCTCGGGAATAGTCTTATTCATCCCTTGCATATTATAGTTCATCACGAAGCTCTTGTAGCTTGGTGGCAGTGATTGGAGAATTCTGTCAATGACGCAATCATCTGGAAGATTAACTCCCATTTGAATCAAGTGATTATTATACCCAGACATTTTGAGTATATGCTCACTGACAGAACTGTTCTCCTCCATCTTGCAGCTATAGAACTTATTGGAGACTTCATATCTCTCAATCCGGGCATTTGCTTGAAATATTAACTTCAACTCCTGGAACATCTCATATGCTCCATGACGTTCAAAACGTCGTTGAAGTCCCGGTTCTAAGCCGTAAAGCATGGCACACTGAACTATCGAGTAGTCATCAGCTTTGCTCTGCCAGACGTTCACAACATCTGGTGTTGCTCCAGCAGCAGGCCTGGCACCCAGCGGTGCTTCCAGGACGTAATTCTTCTGTGCAGCAATGAGGATAATCCTCAAGTTACGGACCCAGTCCGTGTAATTGCTACCATCATCTTTCAACTTTGCTTTCTCAAGGAACGCATTAAAATTCAACGGAACAACAAAGCACGGGCCATTTATCTACAATCATACATAAACAAGCAAGATACTATTCAGGTACTAAGTTCATGATAAATTTAGGTTCAATTAATCATATTACTTAAAGAACTCCCACTTAGATAGACATCCCTCTAATCCTCTAAGTGATCATGTGATCCAAATCAACTAAACCATGTCCGATCATCACGTGAGATGGAGTAGTTTCATTGGTGAACATCACTATGTTGATCATATCTACTATATGATTCACGCTCGACCTTTCGGTCTCCGTGTTCCGAGGCCATATCTGTATATGCTTGGCTCGTCAAGTATAACCTGAGTATTCCGCGTGTGCAACTGTTTTGCACCCGTTGTATTTGAACGTAGAGCCTATCACACCCGATCATCACGTGGTGTCTCAGCACGAAGAACTTTCGCAACGGTGCATACTCAGGGAGAACACTTCTTGATAATTTAGTGAGAGATCATCTTATAATGCTACCGTCAATCAAAGCAAGATAAGATGCATAAAAGATAAACATCACATGCAATCAATATAAGTGATATGATATGGCCATCATCATCTTGTGCTTGTGATCTCCATCTCCGAAGCACCGTCATGATCACCATCATCACCGGCGCGACACCTTGATCTCCATCGTAGCATCGTTGTCGTCTCGCCAATCTTATGCTTCCACGACTATCGCTACCGCTTAGTGATAAAGTAAAGCATTACAGCGCGATTGCATTGCATACAATAAAGCGACAACCATATGGCTCCTGCCAGTTGCCGATAACTCGGTTACAAAACATGATCATCTCATAATCTCTCTCATTTAGCATCATGTCTTGACCATATCACATCACAACATGCCCTGCAAAAACAAGTTAGACGTCCTCTACTTTGTTGTTGCAAGTTTTACGTGGCTGCTACGGGCTTAAGCAAGAACCAATCTTACCTACGCATCAAAACCACAACGATAGTTTGTCAAGTTGGTGCTGTTTTAACCTTCGCAAGGACCGGGCGTAGCCACACTTGGTTCAACTAAAGTTGGAGAAACTGTCACCCGCAAGCCACCTATGTGCAAAGCACGTCGGGGGAACCGGTCTCGCGTAAGCGTACGCGTAATGTCGGTCCGGGCCGCTTCGTCCAACAATATCGCTGAACCAAAGTATGACATGCTGGTAAGAAGTATGACTTATATCGCCCACAACTCACTTGTGTTCTACTCGTGCATATAACACCAACATATAAAACCTAGGCTCGGATGCCACTGTTGGGTTTCGTAGTAATTTCAAAAAAATTCCTACGCACACGCAAGATCATGGTGATGCATAGCAATGAGAGGGGGAGAGTGTGATCTACATACCCTTGTAGATCGACAACGGAAGAGTTAACTTGGTTGATGTAGTCGTACGTCTCCACAGCCCGACCGATCAAGCACCGAAACTACGGCACCTCCGAGTTCTAGCACACGTTCAGCTCGATGACGATCCCCGGACTCCGATCCAGCAAAGTGTCGGGGAAGAGTTCCGTCGGCACGACGGCGTGGTGACGATCTTGATGTACTACCGTCGCAGGGCTTCGCCTAAGCACCGCTACAATATTATCGAGGACTATGGTGGAAGGGGGCACCGCACACGGCTAAGAATATGATCACGTGGATCAATTTGTGTGTCAAGGGGTGCCCCCTGCCCCCGTATATAAAGGATCAAGGGGAGGAGGCCGGCCGGCCCTCTATGGCGCGCCAAGGAGGAGTCCTCCTCCTAGTAGGAGTAGGACTCCTACTAGGAGGGGGAAAGAAGTGGGGAGGGAGAGGGAAAGGGGGGCGCCGCCCCCCTCTCCTAGTCCAATTCGGACCAGGGGGGAGGAGGCACGCGGCCCACCTTTGGCTGCCCCTCTCTCTCTCCACTAAGGCCCATATGGCCCATTACTTCTCCCGGGGGGGTTCCGGTAACCCTCCGGCTCTCCAGTTTTCTCCGAAATCATCCGGAACACTTCCGGTGTCCGAATATAGCCGTCCAATATATCAATATTTATGTCTCGACCATTTCGAGACTCCTCGTCATGTCCGTGATCACATCCGGGACTCCGAACTAACTTCGGTACATCAAAACTCATAAACTCATAATATAACTGTCATTGAAACCTTAAGCGTGCGGACCCTACGGGTTCGAGAACAATGTAGACATGACCGAGACACGTCTCCGGTCAATAACCAATAGCGGAACCTGGATGCTCATATTGGTTCCTACATATTCTACGAAGATCTTTATCGGTCAGACCGCATAACAACATACGTTGTTCCCTTTGTCATCGGTATGTTACTTGCCCGAGATTCGATCGTCGGTATCTCAATACCTAGTTCAATCTCGTTACCGGCAAGTCTCTTTACTCGTTCTGTAATACATCATCCCGCAACTAACTCATTAGTTGCAATGCTTGCAAGGCTTGTGATGTGCATTACCGAGAGGGCCCAGAGATACCTCTCCGACAATCGGAGTGACAAATCCTAATCTCGAAATACGCCAACCCAACATGTACCTTTGGAGACACCTGTAGAGCTCCTTTATAATCACCCAGTTACGTTGTGACGTTTGGTAGCACACAAAGTGTTCCTCCGGCAAACGGGAGTTGCATAATCTCATAGTCATAGGAACATGTATAAGTCATAAAGAAAGCAATAGCAACATACTAAACGATCGGGTGCTAAGCTAATGGAATGGGTCATGTCAATCAGATCATTCAACTAATGATGTGATCCCGTTAATCAAATAACAACTCTTTGTCCATGGTTAGGAAACATAACCATCTTTGATTAACGAGCTAGTCAAGTAGAGGCATACTAGTGACACTCTGTTTGTCTATGTATTCACACATGTATTATGTTTCCGGTTAATACAATTCTAGCATGAATAATAAACATTTATCATGATATAAGGAAATAAATAATAACTTTATTATTGCCTCTAGGGCATATTTCCTATCATGTCCAATGAAAATCTTTTGTGACAATACTGGTGCAATTGCCTTGGCAAAGGAATCCAGATTTCACAAGAGAACCAAGCACATCAAGAGACGCTTCAATTCCATCCGGGATCTAGTCAGGTGGGAGACATAGAGATTTGCAAGATACATACGAGATCTGAATGTGTGCAGACCCGTTGACTAAGCCTCTTCCACGAGCAAAACATGATCAGCACCAAGGCTCCATGGGTGTTAGAATCATTACTGTGTAATCTAGATTATTGACTCTAGTGCAAGTGGGAGACTGAAGGAAATATGCCCTAGAGGCAATAATAAAGTTATTATTTATTTCCTTATATCATGATAAATGTTTATTATTCATGCTAGAATTGTATTAACCGGAAACATGATACATGTGTGAATACATAGACAAACAGAGAGTCCCTAGTATGCCTCTACTTGACTAGCTCGTTGATCAAAGATGGTTATATTTCCTAACCATAGACATGAGTTGTCATTTGATAAACGGGATCACATCATTAGGAGATGATGTGATTGACTTGACCCATTTCATCAGCTTAGCACTTGACCGTTTTAGTTTACTGCTATTGCTTTCTTCATGACTTATACATGTTCCTATGACTATGAGATTATGTAACTCTCGATTACCGGAGGAACACTTTGTGTGCTATCAAACGTCACAACGTAACTGGGTGATTATAAAGGTGCTCTACAGGTGTCTCCGATGGTACTTGTTGAGTTGACATAGATCATTTCCTTAGACCATGAGATTGTCCAACTCCCGGATACCGTAGGAGTGCTTTTGGTGTGCCAAACGTCACAACATAACTGGGTGACTATAAATGTGCACTACGGGTATCTCCGAAAGTGTCTGTTGGGTTGGCACGAATCGAGACTGGGATTTGTCACTCCGTATGACGGAGAGGTATCTCTGGGCCCACTCGGTAATGCATCATCATAATGAACTCAATGTGACCAAGTGGTTGATCACAGGATCATGCATTACGGTATGAGTAAAGTGACTTGCCGGTAACGAGATTGAACGAGGTATTGGGATACCGACGATCGAGTCTCGGGCGAGTAACGTACCGATTGACAAAGGGAATTGTATACGGGATTGATTGAATCCTCGACATCGTGGTTCATCGGATGAGATCATCAAGGAGAATGTGGGAGCCGACATGGGTATCCAGATCCCGCTGTTGGTTATTGACCGGCGAGTCGTCTCGGTCATGTCTGCGTGTCTCCCGAACCTGTAGGGTCTACACACTTAAGGTTCGGTGACGCTAGGGTTGTTGAGATATTAGTATGCGGTAACCCGAAATTTGTTCGGAGTCCCGGATGAGGTCCCGGACGTCACGAGGAGTTCCAAAATGGTCCGGAGGTGAAGAATTGTATATAGGAAGTCCAGTTTCGGCCACCGGGAAAGTTTCGGGGGTCACCGGTATTGTACCGGGACCACCGGAAGGGTCCCGGGGGTCCACCGGTGGGGCCACCTATCCCGGAGGGCCCCATGGGCTGAAGTGGGAGGGGAACCAGCCCCTGATGGGCTGGTGCGCCCCCCTTGGGCCTCCCCCTGCGCCTAGGGTTGGAAACCCTAGGGGTGGGCCCCACTTGGCTTGGGGGGCAAGCCACCCCCTTGGCCGCCGCCCCCCCATCTAGATGGGATCTAGAGGGGCCGGCGCCCCCCTAGACCCCTATATAAAGAGGGGGGAGGGAGGGCTGCGCACCCTAGCCCTTGGCGCCTCCCTCTCCCTCCCGTGACACCTCTCCCTCTCGCTGAGCTTGGGGAAGCCCTGCCGAGATCACCGTTGCTTCCACCACCACGCAGTCGTGCTGCTGGATCTCCATAAACCTCTCCTTCCCCCTTGCTGGATCAAGAAGGAGGAGACATCTTCCCAACCGTATGTGTGTTGAACGCGGAGGTGCCATCCGTTCGGCGCTCGGTCATCGGTGATTTGGATCACGACGAGTACGACTCCATCTGTTGGGGAACGTAGTAATTTCAAAAAAATTCCTACGCACACGCAAGATCATGGTGATGCATAGCAACGAGACTTTATCATACTCTCCCCTCTCGTTGCTGTCTTCGGTACATCAAAACTCATAAACTCATAATATAACTGTCATTGAAACCTTAAGCGTGCGGACCCTACGGGTTCGAGAACAATGTAGACATGACCGAGACACGTCTCCGGTCAATAACCAATAGCGGAACCTGGATGCTCATATTGGTTCCTACATATTCTACGAAGATCTTTATCGGTCAGACCGCATAACAACATACGTTGTTCCCTTTGTCATCCGTATGTTACTTGCCCGAGATTCGATCGTCGGTATCCTATACCTAGTTCAATCTCGTTACCGGCAAGTCTCTTTACTCGTTCTGTAATACATCATCCCGCAACTAACTCATTAGTTTGCAATGCTTGCAAGGCTTAAGTGATGTGCATTACCGAGAGGGCCCAGAGATACCTCTCCGACAATCGGAGTGACAAATCCTAATCTCGAAATACGCCAACTCAACATGTACCTTTGGAGACACCTGTAGAGCTCCTTTATAATCACCCAGTTATGTTGTGACGTTTGGTAGCACACAAAGTGTTCCTCTGGCAAACGGGAGTTGCATAATCTCATAGTCATAGGAACATGTATAAGTCATGAAGAAAGCAATAGCAACATACTAAACGATCGGGTGCTAAGCTAATGGAATGGGTCATGTCAATCAGATCATTCAACTAATGATGTGATCCCGTTAATCAAATAACAACTCTTTGTCCATGGTTAGGAAACATAACCATCTTTGATTAACGAGCTAGTCAAGTAGAGGCATACTAGTGACACTCTGTTTGTCTATGTATTCACACATGTATTATGTTTCCGGTTAATACAATTCTAGCATGAATAATAAACTTTTATCATGATATAAGGAAATAAATAATAACTTTATTATTGCCTCTAGGGCATATTTCCTTCAATCATGTCCAATGAAAATCTTTTGTGACAATATTGGTGCAATTGCCTTGGCAAAGGAATCTAGATTTCACAAGAGAACCAAGCACATCAAGAGATGCTTCAATTCCATTCGCGATCAAGTCCAGGTGGGAGGCATAGAGATTTGCAAGATACACACGGATCTGAATGTTGCAGACCCGTTGACTAAGCCTCTCTCACGAGCAAAACATGATCAACACCAAGACTCCATGGGTGTTAGAATCATTACTATGTAATCTAGATTATTGACTCTAGTGCAAGTGGGAGACTAAAGGAAATATGCCCTAGAAGGCAATAATAAAGTTATTATTTATTTCCTTATATCATGATAAATGTTTATTATTCATGCTAGAATTGTATTAACCGAAACATGATACATGTGTGAATACATAGACAAACAGAGTGTCACCTAGTATGCCTCTACTTGACTAGCTCGTTGATCAAAGATGGTTATATTTCCTAACCATAGACATGAGTTGTCATTTGATAAACGGGATCACATCATTAGGAGATGATGTGATTGACTTGACCCATTTCATCAGCTTAGCACTTGACCGTTTTAGTTTACTGCTATTGCTTTCTTCATGACTTATACATGTTCCTATGACTATGAGATTATGTAACTCTCGATTACCGGAGGAACACTTTGTGTGCTATCAAACGTCACAACGTAACTGGGTGATTATAAAGGTGCTCTACAGGTGTCTCCGATGGTACTTGTTGAGTTGACATAGATCAAGATTAGGATTTGTCACTCCGATTATCGCAGAGGTATCTCTGGGCCCACTCGGTAATGCACATCACTATAAGCCTTGCAAGCATTGTAACTAATGAGTTAGTTGTGGGATGATGCATTACAGAACGAGTAAAGAGACTGTAACGCCCCGGATACAACTTTCCATATTTGTAACTCCGACTCTTCCCTTTTCCGGAGATGCGATATGAATTTCCCTTCGTGGTTGGGTTTTGTCTTCATTTTGCATTATGTTTGTGTCATGCATTTCATATCATGTCATCATGTGCATTGCATTTGCATACGTGTCTCATGCATCCGAGCATTTTCCCGTTGTCCGTTTTGCAATCTGACACTCCTACGTCCTCCGGCGTACCCCTCTTGTCTCTTTTTGTGAGCGGGTGTTAAACGTTTTCGGATAGACCAAGATTTTCCAAGTGGCCTTGGTACACCACCGGTAGACCGCCTGTCAAATTTCGTGCCATTTGGAGTCCGTTTGATACTCCAACGGTTAACCGGGGAACCGTAAAGGCCTCGTGTGTGTTGCAGCCCAACACCCCTCCAAAACGGCCTAATAACCCATCCAAACCTCTTCCATGTCCTCCGCCGTCAGATCACGATCGCGTGGGCGAAAACTACACCCCATTTGGACACTCCAGACTCCTTCTGTGTATAAATAATCATTACCCCGCCCAAATCTGAGAGAGAGCACCCTAACCCTAATCCGCCTCGTTTTCCATGCCCAACAGTGCCAGCCGCAGCCTCCCACCGCGCGGGCCCGCCAGATCCATCTCCGGCCCGCCCAAGCCCATCTGGGCCCGAGCGCGCCGCCGCCCGCGCCCGTCTCGCCAGAGTTTCCCCGCCGTTCATCGCCGTCGTCGCCGGCGAGCTCCACCACCGGAGTTTCCTCGGCATCCGCTCCACACCGCCATCCCGCAGCGCCGCCGCCCGACCCTGAGAGCCTCCCCGCTCAGGACCCCGACGCCCTCGCTCCTCCGGCGTCCCGCGCCTCCGCGTATCCGCCGGCCGGCGAGCCCCGGTGCCCGCATCGCCTCCCCGCAGCCGGTCATGCCGCCTCCTCGCGCCGCATCTTCGACTCCGGTTGCCGCCCGGAGCTCCGCCGTCGACTCCGCTCCAGATCCTGACCCCAGCGACCGGATCCGCCGGCTCCCCACTGCCCCGGCCTTCTCTTCGCCGCCTTCGCCAGGCTCCCTCGCCGTCACGGCTCCGTCGTCGTCCCCGCGCGCGGGCACACGCGCAGTCGGCCACGTGGGCCCCGCAGCCCATCCCCGCCGACCTGCTCTACGCTGGCCCGATCCGCCTCTCCCTCCTCTCTGGCCCAAGTGGCCCAAGGTGAGCGATCCCACCTAAGTCCCCGCCCGTGCGCACTTTAGCTATCCTGCACCCATGTAATTTTGTCCAAGTCTGGAAAAATCCATCTCATGAGTGCATGTTCAACATAGCATATCTATGTGCATTTGCTCCATTATACATGCATGATATATCAAAATGTTCATTGTGAGATGCTCTTCATTTCATTCCATTGTGGCATGCTTGTTTGAGTCCATCTTGATGCCCAAATCACTGATGCAAGAGTGCTATAAAATGTTTGCTACTGTTACTTAGCAGATTAAGAGGATTTGTCATTTTTGTCACTTTTGTTGTGTGCTTCATATGGGCATGAGCTCTACATGTGTTTGTTGGAAATATTCCCTAGAGGCAATAATAAAATGGTTATTATTATATTTCCTTGTTCATGATAATTGTCTATTGTTCATGCTATAATTGTGTTATCCAGAAATCATAATACATGTGTGAATACATAGACCACAACACGTCCCTAGTGAGCCTCTAGTTGACTAGCTCGTTGATCAAAAGATAGTCATGGTTTCCTGACTATGGACATTAGATGTCATTGATAACGGGATCACATCATTAGGAGAATGATGTGATGGACAAGACCCAATCCTAAGCATAGCTCAAAGATCGTGTAGTTCGTTTGCTAGAGCTTTTCCGAATGTCAAGTATCATTTCCTTAGACCATGAGATTGTCCAACTCCCGGATACCGTAGGAGTGCTTTCGGTGTGCCAAACGTCACAACATAACTGGGTGACTATAAATGTGCACTACGGGTATCTCCGAAAGTGTCTGTTGGGTTGGCACGAATCGAGACTGGGATTTGTCACTCCGTATGACGGAGAGGTATCTCTGGGCCCACTCGGTAATGCATCATCATAATGAACTCAATGTGACCAAGTGGTTGATCACAGGATCATGCATTACGGTATGAGTAAAGTGACTTGCCGGTAACGAGATTGAACGAGGTATTGGGATACCGACGATCGAGTCTCGGGCGAGTAACGTACCGATTGACAAAGGGAATTGTATACGGGATTGATTGAATCCTCGACATCGTGGTTCATCGGATGAGATCATCAAGGAGAATGTGGGAGCCGACATGGGTATCCAGATCCCGCTGTTGGTTATTGACCGGCGAGTCGTCTCGGTCATGTCTGCGTGTCTCCCGAACCTGTAGGGTCTACACACTTAAGGTTCGGTGACGCTAGGGTTGTTGAGATATTAGTATGCGGTAACCCGAAATTTGTTCGGAGTCCCGGATGAGGTCCCGGACGTCACGAGGAGTTCCAAAATGGTCCGGAGGTGAAGAATTGTATATAGGAAGTCCAGTTTCGGCCACCGGGAAAGTTTCGGGGGTCACCGGTATTGTACCGGGACCACCGGAAGGGTCCTGGGGGTCCACTGGGTGGGGCCACCTATCCCGGAGGGCCCCATGGGCTGAAGTGGGAGGGGAACCATCCCCTGATGGGCTGGTGCGCCCCCCTTGGGCCTCCCCCTGCGCCTAGGGTTAGAAACCCTAGGGGTGGGGGTGCCCCACTTGGCTTGGGGGGCAAGCCACCCCCCTTGGCCGCCGCCCCCCCATCTAGATGGGATCTAGAGGGGCCGGCGCCCCCCTAGACCCCTATATAAAGAGGGGGGAGGGAGGGCTGCGCACCCTAGCCCTTGGCGCCTCCCTCTCCCTCCCGTGACACCTCTCCCTCTCGCTGAGCTTGGGGAAGCCCTGCCGAGATCACCGTTACTTCCACCACCACGCAGTCGTGCTGCTGGATCTCCATAAACCTCTCCTTCCCCCTTGCTGGATCAAGAAGGAGGAGACATCTTCCCAACCGTATGTGTGTTGAACGCGGAGGTGCCATCCGTTCGGCGCTCGGTCATCGGTGATTTGGATCACGACGAGTACGACTCCATCTGTTGGGGAACGTAGTAATTTCAAAAAAATTCCTACGCACACGCAAGATCATGGTGATGCATAGCAACGAGAGGGGAGAGTATGATAAAGTCTCCTTTTGCGCTTTCCAAAAACCTTGTGGGCTTTCCCCTTTGGCCCAAATAACGTGTTCTTGTACCCAAACATTTCGGGAAACATCCGGAACCCCTTCCTGTGATTTCCGGAACCCTTCCGGTGACCAAACACTATTATCATATATATCAAACTTTATCTCCGGACCATTCCGGAGTTCCTCATCATGTCCGTGATCTCATCCCGGACTCCGAACAACATTCGGTCACCAACATACATAACTCACATAGTACTATATCGTCAACGAACGTTAAGCGTGCGGACCCTACGGGTTCGAGAACTATGTAGACATGACCGAGACACGTCTCCGGTCAATAACCAATAGCGGGACCTGGATGCCCATATTGGCTCCTACATATTCTACGAAGATCTTTATCGATCAGACCGCATAACAACATACGTTGTTCCCTTTGTCATTGGTATGTTACTTGCCCGAGATTCGATCGTCGGTATCCAATACCTAGTTCAATCTCGTTACCGGCAAGTCTCTTTACTCGTTCCGTAATACATCATCTCGCAACTAACATATTAGTTACAATGCTTACAAGGCTTATGTGATGTGCATTACCGAGAGGGCCCAGAGATACCTCTCCGACAATCGGAGTGACAAATCCTAATCTCGAAATACGCCAACCCAACATCTACCTTTGGAGACACCTGTAATGCTCCTTTATAATCACCCAGTTACGTTGTGACGTTTGGTAGCACCCAAAGTGTTCCTCCGGCAAACGGGAGTTGCATAATCTCATAGTCATAGGAACATGTATAAGTCATGAAGAAAGCAATAGGAACATACTAAACGATCGGGT
This sequence comes from Triticum urartu, assembly GCF_003073215.2. NCBI lineage: Eukaryota > Viridiplantae > Streptophyta > Magnoliopsida > Poales > Poaceae > Triticum > Triticum urartu. The sequence continues at coordinate 233,274,657 of NC_053026.1, forward strand.
GCTAAGCTAATGGAATGGGTCATGTCAATTAGATCATTCAACTAATGATGTGATCCCGTTAATCAAATAACAACTCCTTTGTCTATGGTTAGGAAACATAACCATCTTTGATTAACGAGCTAGTCAAGTAGAGGCATACTAGTGACACTCTGTTTGTCTATGTATTCACACATGTATTATGTTTCCGGTTAATACAATTCTAGCATGAATAATAAACATTTATCATGAAATAAGGAAATAAATAATAACTTTATTATTGCCTCTAGGGCAAATTTCCTTCACCATCAACCCCGTTCTCTTGAACGCTTCCGCTCGCGATCTACAAGGGTATGTAGATGCACTCCCCTTTCCCTCGTTGCTAGATAACTCCATAGATTGATCTTGGTGATGCGTAGAAATTTTTAAATTCTGCTACGTTCCCCAACAGTGTTTTGGTCTATGCCATGCCATCTTTACAGGGGTGCTTGCCATGTATTTTTGTGATCTTTTTGGTCACTAGCACAAGCATGCAAAGTAGCCTTCGTGATATTGCTGATTTCAGGGACACATGATTTTTGCTAAGTCCTTGCTCTGCTATTATGTTTATGCCATGTAACCATGATGCTACAGTGAGATCCATGCTTGTTTTGAGTATCTTCGGTAAGGATGTTTTGGACATATGGTTATGCTCTATCCATCCATGCCAATGTTTGCAATTATGGAGTGCCCTAGCATGTGTCAATCTTGCTCTACTTTTTCTATAAAATGTTCCTGGCAGATTGTTTACCTGTTAATCAATTTTTCCATGGTTGTTGTAGTTTATCCATGCATGATATGAACTTGCTCTTGCCTTGGTTAGCTTCATAAACATGTCTTCTTACTGTTTCCATGCTTGTCTTGTCATGAAAGGCCTTGTGATGAGTGATTTTAGCTCGCAAAGATGCCTTCGTAATGCTGTTTATGCCATGCTCAGTTTTCTGCTAAGTCTGAATCTGTTAATGAAACTTGCTATGTTTACATGGGTGCCATCATATCTTCTGTACCTTTTTGGCTCATGATCAGTAATGGACTTTTGTTCTATGCGTTTAGTAGATTCATGCCATGCCTTGTTTTTCTATGATCAGTTCTTGTAGCATGTTGTTTTCTTGCTCTAAACATGGCTTCCTGATGTTATTTCTGGCATGTTAGTATTTTCACCAAGTCTGTGAAGCTGATATCTTTTACACTTTTGCATGCTTGTTTGAACTTGCTCGTGTGTGATTTAGCCGTAGCTCAGTGTTCATGTTTTGTCAAGCATCTTGAGTATATCACTGCCATATGCTTTGTTGCTTTGTTGGAGTGCAGCAGCTTAGTTTATTGTTGCATTCCAAATGGCATCGTGCTGTTAATCGCAGAATTGTGCCATTCTTGTTTTGCTTGCCATTTGCAAACCATGCCTCCGTTTCCGATGATCCTTATATCGATTTCGACCAAAATCATCTCATCTTTCTAGCGACACACTTGGTTTGCCAAGTTGATTCCTTGATCAATCTTTTCCTTCAGGAGCACGCATATGCATTGCATATCACATCTCACATATCATGCCATGTTTTGCATCATGTTGCTTGTCCATTGCACCGTGATTGATTGTTGGCCCTTTTGCTTGTGTTCTTGCTTTGGGTAGAGCCGGGAGACAAGTACGTGATTGAGGAACCCGTTGAGTACGCTAACAAGGATCAAGCTTTCGTCAACTCTGAGAACTTTGCAGGCAAGATGACCATACCCTCGAAATCACTTCTATCTTTGATTGCTAGTTGCTCGCTCTATTGCTATGCCGCGCTACCTACCACTTGCTATATTATGCCTCCCATTTTGCCATGTCAAGCCTCTAACCCTCCTTTCCTAGCAAACCGTTGTTTGGCTATGTTACCGCTTTGCTCAACCCCTCTTATAGCGTTGCTAGTTGCAGGTGAAGATGTAGTTTGTTCCATGTTGAAACATGGATTTGTTGGGATATCACAATATCTCTTATTTTAATTTAATGCATCTATATACTTGGTAAAGGGTGGAAGGCTCGGCCTTATTCCTGGTGTTTTGTTCCACTCTTGTCGCCCTAGTTTTTGTCATACCAGTGTTATATTCCTTGATTTTGCATTCCTTACGTGGTTGGGTGTTATGGGAACCCCTTGACAGTTCGCTTTGAATAAAACTCCTCCAGCAAGGCCCAACCTTGGTTTTACATTTGCCTAACAACCTATAACCTTCCCTTGGGTTTTTGCGAGCCCGGGGGTCATCTTATTTTAACCCCCTCCCCCCAGGGCCAGTGCTTCTCTAAGTGTTGGTCTGAACCAGAGCACCGTGCGGGGCCGTCCCTTGGCAACATGGGTTATGTGGGTACCTGTACACTTAGCTTATCTAGTGTGCCCTGAGAACGAGATATGTGCAACTCATATCGGGATTTGTCGGCACATCCGGGCAGTCTTGCTGGTCTTGTTTTACCATTGTCGAAATGTCTTGTAACCAGGATTCCGGGTCTGATCGGGTCTTCCTGGGAGAAGGAATATCCTTTGTTGACCGTGAGAGCTTGTGATGGGCTAAGTTGGGACACCCCTGCAGGGTTTGAACTTTCGAAAGCCGTGCCCATGGTTATGGGCAGATGGGAATTTGTTAATATCCGGTTGTAGAGAACTTGGCACTTAACTTAATTAAAATGAATCAACCGCGTGTGTAGCCGTGATGGTCTCTTTTCGGCAGAGTCCGGGAAGTGAACACGGTTCTTGTGTTATGCTTGAACGTAAGTAGTTCAGGATCACTTCCTGATCATTTCTAGCTTCACGACCGTTGCATTGCTTCTCTTCTCGCTCTTATTTGCGTATGTTAGCCACCACATATGCTTAGTGCTTGCTGCAGCTCCACCTCATTACCTTATCCTACCCATAAACTTAAATAGTCTTGATCTCGCGGGTGTGAGATTGCTAAGTCCTCGTGACTCACAGCTACTTCCAAACAGTTGCAGGTGTCGATGATACCAGTGCAGGCGACGCAACCGAGCTCAAGTGGGAGCTCGATGAAGATCTTGATCGTTGCTTTGTGTCTTTTTCGGTTGATCAGTTGTGAAGCCCAGTTGGGATGATCGGGGATCTAGCTTTTGGGGTTGTCTTCTTTTATTTCGGTCCCATAGTCGGACCTTGATTGTATTCTAGATGATGTATGTTTAACTTGTATTTGTGTGAAGTGGCGATTGTAAGCCAACTCTTTATCCCTTTCTTATTCAGTACATGGGATTGTGTGAAGATTACCCCTCTTGCGACAAACCTACCATGCGTCTATCCCTCTAAGTCGTGCCCCGACACGTGGGAGATATAGCCGCATTGTGGGTGTTACAGAGACTTGCCGGTAACAAGATTGGACTAGGTATTGAGATACCGACGATCGAATCTCGGGCAAGTAACATACTGGAACAACGTATGCTGTTATGCGGTTTGACCGATAAAGATCTTCGTAGAATATGTGGGAGCCAATATGAACATCCAGGTTCCGCTATTGGTTATTGACCGGAGACGTGTCTCGGTCATGTCTACATAGTTCTCGAACCCGTAGGGTCCGCATGCTTAAAGTTAGGTGACGATCGGTATTATGAGTTTTTGTGTTTTGATGTACCAAAGGTAGTTCGGAGTCTCGAATATGATCACGGACATGACAAGGAGTCTCGAAATGGTCGAGATGTAAAGATCGATATATTGGACGACTATATTCGGACACCGGAAGTGTTTCGGGTGATTTCGGAGAAAACCGGAGTGCCGGAGGGTTACCGGAACCCCCCCCCCCCTCGGAGAAATAATGGGCCTTATGGGCCTTAGTGGAGAGAGAGAGAGAGAGGGTTGGCCTATGGCAGGCCGTGCGCCCCTCCCCCTCTAGTTCGAATTGGACTAGGAGAGGGGGGCGGCGCCCCCCTTTCCTTCTCCCTCTCCCCCTTACTTTCCCCCTCCTAGTAGGAGTAGGAAAGAAGGGAGTCCTACTCCTACTAGGAGGAGGACTCCTCCTCCTGGCGTGCCATAGAGGGCCGGCTGGCCTCCCTCCCTTGCTCCTTTATATACAGGGGCAGGGGGCACCTCTAGACACACAAGTTGATCATTGATCCCTTAGCTGTGTGCAGTGCCCCCCTCCACCATAATCCACCTCGATCATATCGTAGCGGTGCTTAGGCGAAGCCCTGCGACGGTAGCAACATCATCACCGTCAACACGCCGTCGTGCTGACGGAACTCTCTTGTGAAGCTCTGCTGGATCGGAGTTCGTGGGACGTCATCGAGCTGAACGTCTGCTGAACTCGGAGGTGCCGTGCGTTCGGTACTTGGATCAGTCGGATCGTGAAGACGTTCGACTACATCAACTACGTTCTCATAACACTTCCGCTTACGGTCTACGAGGGTACGTGGACGATACTCTTCCCTCTCGTTGCTATGCAACACCATGATCTACATCATGTCATCTTACTTAAAGCATTACTCTGTTCTTATGAACTTAATACTCTAGATGCACGCTGGATAGCGGTCGATGTGTGGAGTAATAGTAGTAGATGCAAAATCGTTTCGGTCTACTTGTCGTGGACGCGATGCCTATATACATGATCATACCTAGATATTCTCATAATTATTCGTTTTTCTATCAATTGCTCGACAGTAATTCGTTTACCCACCGTAATACTTATGCTCTTGAGAGAATCCACTAGTGAAACCTATGCCCCCCGGGTCTATCTTCCATCATATTAATCTTCCAATACTTAGTTATTTCTATTGCCGTTTATTTTACTTTGCATCTTTATTTCTCTTTATCATAAAAATACCAAAAATATTATCATATCATATCTATCAGATCTCACTCTCGTAAGTGACCGTGAAGGGATTGAAAACCCCTTTATCGCGTTAGTTGCGAGGTTCTTATTTGTTTGTGTAGGTGCGTGGAACTCGAGCGTGATCTCCTACTGGATTGATACCTTGGTTCTCAAAAACCGAGGGAAATACTTACGCTACTTTACTGCATCACCCTTTCCTCTTCAAGGGAAAACCAACGCAGTGCTCAAGAGGTAGCAGGAAGGATTTCTGGCACCGTTGCCGGGGAGATTCGCGCCAAGTCAAGTCAATATTTAACTCCCGACAATGAGCCATTACTGGCACCGTTTCCGGAGTCTGCGCACAAGTCAAGACATACCAAGTACCCATCACAAACTCTTATCCCTCGCATTACATTATTTGCCATTTGCCTCTCGTTTTCCTCTCCCCCACTTCACCCTTTCCGTTTTATTCTCCCTCTCTTTTCCACTCTCCCTTCTTTCGCCATGTCGGAATCAAAAAGGGTTGGGGGTTCTCTCCCGAGTTTTAGTACTTTGGACAATCCTTCTATTCTCTCTAAACTCATAAATAATGATGCTATGGAAATACCTACCGAAGTTATCAATGAGAATCTGAATAATTTTGATGAAGATGATTCCGGAATTTTTCGTTATTTACTTGATGAATATTTGAAAGATGCTTGGGATAGACTATTAAGGATCCGGGCTAGCTATGTGCCCTAGTACCAAATTGAAATTTACTTAAAGAGCTTTTATGTTGCCCTACCTTCTTTGTTTAAGCATGTCCTAGATTCTATTTTTGTAGAAGGTTTTCTTGAAGGGGATGCCGTACATACTTATGAAAAGATGAAAACCATATTTGGGCACCCCATGAATGAGAAGGTTGAATCCACATCTATTTTGCTCTCCTACCAAAACAAATCTATCAAAGAGATGAAAGCTAGTTTAGATGCAAATTTCCGTAAAATGCTTAATCATTCTTCTACCATTAACAACCATGTGCTTTATAAAAATAGAAAGATTAATTCCATAGATAATAAGTTTGCTCTTTTCTTCCCTAAAACCAAAGATGGCAATACATAGATCTATCTTCGCTTTTATGCCTAGCTAGGGGCGTTAAACGATAGCGCTTGTTGGGAGGCAACCCAATTTTATTTTTATTCCTTACTTTTTGCTCCTGCTTAGTAATAAATAATTTATCTAGCCTCTGTTTCGGTTGTGTTTTTTGTGTATAATTAGTGTTTGTGCCAAGTACAACCGTTGGGAAGACTTGGGGAAAGTCTTTTTGATCTTGCTGTAAAAAACAGAAACTTTAGCGCTCACGAGAATTGGTGCCATTTTTATTTGGAAGGTTCTATTTAGTTAATTATTTTTGAATATGATTAATAGATACATTACTCACGTCCAGCAATTTATTTTAGAATTTTTGGGGTTCCAGAAGTGGTCGAAACCTACAGATTACTACAGACTGTTATGTTTTTGACAGATTCTGTTTTTCTTGTGTTGTTTGCTTATTTTGATGAATCTATGGCTAGTAAAAGAGTTTATAAACCATAGAGAAGTTGGAATACAGTAGTTTTAACACCAATATAAATCAAGAATGAGTTCACTACAGTACCTTGAAGTGGTGTTTTGTTTTCTTTCGCTAACGGAGCTCACGAGATATTCTATTTTGAGTTTTTTGTTGTGAAGTTTTCAAGTTTTGGGTAAAGATTTGATGGATTATGGAACAAGGAGTGGCAAGTGCCTAAGCTTGGGGATGCCCATGGCACACCAAGGTAAAATTCAAGTACACCAAAAAGCCTAAGCTTGGGGATGCCCCGGAAGGCATCCCCTCTTTTGTCTTCATCTATCGGTAATTTTACTTGGAGCTATATTTTTATTCACCACATGATATGTGTTTTGCTTGGAGCGTCTTGTATGATTTGAGTCTTTGTTTTTTAGTTTACCACAATCATCCTTGCTGTACACACCTTTTGAGAGAGACTCACATGATTTGAAATTTATTAGAATACTCTATGTGCTTCACTTATATCTTTTGAGCTATATAGTTTTTGCTCTGGTGCTTCACTTATATCTTTTAGAGGAAGGAGATGGTTTTGTTTTATGGAAACTATTGTTCTCTCATGCTTAACTTATATTATTTTGAGAGTCCTTTAGAACAACATGGCAATAATAAAAACTTTCATACAAGTGCATTGAATACTATGAGAAGTTTGATACTTGATAATTGTTTTGAGATATGGAGATGGTGATATTAGAGTCATGCTAGTTGAGTAGTTGTGAATTTGAGAAATACTTGTGTTAAAGTTTGTGATTCCCGTAGCATGCGCGTATGGTGAACCGTTATGTGATGAAGTCAGAGCATGATTTATTTATTGATTATCTTCCTTATGAGTGGCGGTCGGGGACGGGCGATGGTCTTTTCCTACCAATCTATCCCCCTAGGAGCATGCGCATAATACTTTGTTTCGATAACTAATAGATTTTTGCAATAAGTATGTGAGTTCTTTATGAGTAATGTTGAGTCCATGGATTATACGCACTCTCACCCTTCCACCATTGCTAGCCTCTCTAGTATCGCGCAACTTTCGCCGGTACCTTAAACCCACCATATACCTTCCTCAAAACAGACACCATACCTACCTATTATGACATTTCCATAGCCATTCCGAGATATATTGCCATGCAACTTTCCATCATTCCGTTATTATGACACACTTTATCATTGTCATATTGCTTGCATGATCATGTAGTTGACATCGTATTTGTGGCAAAGCCACCGTTCATAATTCTTCATACATGTCACTCATGCATCATTGCACATCCCGGTACACCGCCAGAGGCATTCACATAGAGTCATATCTTGTTCTAAGTATCGAGTTGTAATTTTTGAGTTGTAAGTAAATAAAGTGTGATGATCATCATTATTAGAGCATTGTCCCAGTGAGGAAAGGATGATGGAAACTATGATTCCCCCACAAGTCGGGATGAGACTCCGGACGAAAAAAAATAAAAAAAGAGAAAAGGCCCAAATAAAAAACAGAGAAAATGAGAGAAAAAGAGAGAAGGGACAATGCTACTATCCTTTTACCACACTTGTGCTTCAAAGTAGCACCATGATATTCATGATAGAGAGTCTCCTATGATATCACTTTCATATACTAGTGGGAATTCTTCATTATAGAACTTGGCTTGTATATTCCAATGATGGGCTTCCTCAAAATGCCCTAGGTCTTCATGAGCAAGCAAGTTGGATGCACACCCACTTAGTTTCTTTTGTTGAGCTTTCATATACTTATAGCTCTAGTGCATCCGTTGCATGGCAATCCCTACTCACTCACATTGATATCTATTAATGGGCATCTCCATAGCCCGTTGATACGCCTAGTTGATGTGAGACTATCTTCTCCTTTCTGTCTTCACAACCACCATTCTATTTCACATATAGTGCTATATCCATGGCTCACGCTCATGTATTGCGTGAAGATTGAAAAAGTTTGAGAACATAAAAAATATGAAACAATTGCTTGGCTTGTCATCGGGGTTGTGCATGATTTAAATATTTTGTGTGGTGAAGATAGAGCATAGCCAGACTATATGATTTTGTAGGGATAACTTTCTTTGGCCATGTTATTTTGAGAAGACATGATTGCTTAGTTAGTATGCTTGAAGTATTATTATTTTTATGTCAGTATTAAACTTTTATCTTGAATCTTATGGATCTAAATATTCATGCCACAATAAAGAAAAATTACATGGAGAAATATGTTAGAAAGCATTCCACATCAAAAATTCTTTTTTATCGTTTACCTACTCAAGGACGAGCAGGAATTAAGCTTGGGGATGCTTGATATGTCTCCAACGTATTCTATAATTTTTGATTGCTCCATGCTATTATATTATCTATTTTGGATGTCAATGGGCTTTATTTTACACTTTTATATCATTTTTGGGACTAACCTACTAACTGGAGGCCCAGCCTAAATTGTTGTTTTTTTGCCTCTTTTAGGGTTTCGAAGAAAAGGAATATCAAACGGAGTCCAAACGGAATGAAACCTTTGGGAACATGATTTTCTCAACAAACGTGATCCAGGAGACTTGAAGTGTGCGTCAAGAAACGATCGAGGAGGGCACGAGGCAGGGGGCGCGCCTACCCCTTGGGCACGCTCTCCACCCTCGTGGGCCCCTTGTTGCTCCACCAGCATACTTCTTCCTCCTATATATATCCACGTACCCCCCAAACATCCAGGAGCACCACGAAAACCTAATTCCACCGCCGCAACCTTCTGTACCCAAGAGATCCCATCTTGGGGCCTTTTCTGGAGCTCCGCCGGAGGGGGCATTGATCACGGAGGGCCTCTACATCAACTCCATGGCCTCTCCGGTGATGTGTGAGTAGTTTACTTCAGACCTACGGGTCTATAGTTATTAGCTAGATGGCTTCTTCTCTCTCTTTGTATCTCAATACAAAGTTCTCCTCGATTCTCTTGGAGATCTATTCGATGTAATCTTCTTTTGCGGTGTGTTTGTCGAGATCCGATGAATTGTGGGTTTATGATCCAGATTATCTATGAACAATATTTGATTCTTCTCTGAATTCTTTTATGTATGGTTGGTTTATATTTGCAGGTCTCTTCGAATTATCAGTTTGGTTTGGCCTACTAGATTGATCTTTCTTGCAATGGGAGAAGTGCTTAGCTTTGGGTTCAATCTTGCGGTGCTCGATCCCAGTGAAAGAAAGGGAACCGACACGTACTGTATTGTTGCCATCGAGGATAAAAAGATGGGGTTTATCCCTCTACATCATGTCATCTTACTTAAAGCATTACTCTGTTCTTATGAACTTAATACTCTAGATGCATGCTGGATAGCGGTCGATGTGTGGAGTAATAGTAGTAGATGCAGAATCATTTCGGTCTACTTGTCGCGGACGTGATGCCTATATACATGATCATACCTAGATATTCTCATAATTATTCGCTTTTCTATCAATTGCTCGACAGTAATTCGTTTATCCACCGTAATACTTATGCTCTTGAGAGAAGCCACTAGTGAAACCTATGGCCCCCGGGTTTATCTTCCATCATATTAATCTTCCAATACTTAGTTATTTCTATTGCCGTTTATTTTACCTTGCATCTTTATTTGTATTTATCATAAAAATACCAAAAATATTATCTTATCATATCTATTAGATCTCACTCTTGTAAGTGACCGTGAAGGGATTGCCAACCCCTTATCGCGTTGGTTGCGAGGTTCTTATTTGTTTGTGTAGGTGTGTGGGACTCGAGTGTGATCTCCTACTGGATTGATACCTTGGTTCTCAAAAACTGAGGGAAATACTTACGCTACATTACTACATCATCCTTTCCTCTTCAAGGGAAAACCAACGCAGTGCTCAAGACGTAGCAGCGGGATACTACCAGAAGTTTATCCGGGAGTTTGGCCTCATCGCATCGCCACTCACGCGTTTGCTGCGCCGCGACGCCATCGCATGGGACGACAAGGCGACGATGGCATTCGAGGCCCTCAAGGGGGCCCTCGCGACAGGCCCCGTTCTTCAGATGTCGGACTTTGACCGCCCGTTCGTGGTGGACTGTGATGCCTCGGGCGCAGGGTTTGGCGTCGTGCTTCATCTGGGTGATGGACCTCTCACTTTCTTTAGCAGGCCTTTCGCTCCGCGCCACCTTAAGCTCACGGCGTACGAGCGGGAGCTCGTTGGCTTGGTGTGGGCGGTGCGCCATTGGCGGCCCTATCTGTGGGTCCAGTCTTTCCAGATTCGCACGAACCACTACAGCCTCAAGTTCTTGCTGGACCAGAGGCTCTCGACCGTGCCGCAGCACCAGTGGGTCAGCAAGCTCTTTGGCTTCGACTTCTCCATCGAGTATCGTCTGGGCCGCCTTAACACCATCGCCGACGCCTTGTCTCGCCGCGATGCTGACCACAAGACCACCAGCGGCGACTCCGAGGGGACGGCGCTCTGCATCCGCTCCGGGCCGACCTTCGGCCTCTTCACTGACATTCGCCGAGCAACGGCAGCTGCGCCCGATGCTCTTCTTCTTCAGCAGCAGTTGGCTACAGGAGAGTTGGAGGAGCCTTGGCGCCTCGCCGATGGGTTGCTCCTTCATGGGCGCCGCGTCTTCGTGCCGGCGCTTGACGATCTCCGTCACCAGGTTCTGCTGCTGGCCCACTCGGCGGGCCATGAGGGGGTGTAGAAAACCCTCCATCGTCTTCGTGCCGACTTCTACATCCCTGGTGATCGGGCCCTGGTCCGCGACTGGGTCCGGCCTTGTGTGACGTGCCAGCGCAACAAGACAGAGACACTACGGCCAGCTGGTCTGCTCCAGCCGTTGGAGGTGCCATCTCAGGTCTGGGCGGATATTTCCATGGACTTCATTGAGGGCCTCCCTAAGGTGGGCGGCAAATCAGTCATTCTCACGGTGGTGGACCGCTTCTCCAAGTATGCTCACTTCATTGCGCTCGGTCATCCATACACTGCTGCCTCCATGGCCCGCGCCTTCTTCGACGGGATAGTTCATCTCCACGGGTTTCCCTCTTCGATCATCAGCGATCGGGACCCGGTGTTCACCGGCCATGTCTGGCGTGATCTCTTCCAGTTGGCAGGCGTGAAACTCCGCTTGAGCACGGCCTTCCATCCTCAGACGGACGTCCAGTCCGAGGTTGTCAACAAGGTGTTTGCCATGTATTTGCGTTGTGTCATAGGTGATCGTCCTCCCGCTTGGATGGACTGGCTCTCATGGGCGGAGTACTGCTACAACACCTCCTGCCACTCCGCCCTGCGCGCCACTCCTTTTGAGGTGGTCTATGGCAGACTTCCCCCGGCCATCATTTCGGTTGATTCGGCCACAGCTCGGACAGAGGTGGCGGGTGAGCTTCTGCGGCGCTGGGACGAGAAGTTGGCCGAAGTCCGGCAACGCCTTCTTCAGGCCCAGCAGCTGGCCAAGCACTACTTCGCGAGGCGGAGTACGCGGTGGGAGATTGGGTGTGGCTGCGTCTTCTTCACCGCTCTACACAGTCAATGGACCCGCGCAAAGCGCAAGCTGGGCCCTCGTTACGCCGGGCCTTTCCCTGTCTTGGAGCGCATCGAGAAGGTGGCTTACCGCCTTCAGCTTCCTGCCGGTGCCCGCATCCACGACGTCTTCCATGTGGGGCTGCTGAAGCCTTTCCGTGGGGAGCCACCTGCGGCCCCTTCCGCGCTTCCTCCCACCTTCGACGGGCGCATCCTTCTGGGACCGGAGAAGGTCTTGAAGGCCTAGCTCCGTCGCGGGGTGTGGTACGTGCTGATTCAGTGGGCTGGACTTCCGGAGGATGAGGCCACTTGGGAGCAGCGTGATGAGTTCCGCCAACACTATCCAGACTTTCAGCTCGAGGACGAGCTGTTTGCGCAGACGGGGAGAGATGTTATGACTGGCCTGACTTATGGTCGTAGAAGGCCCACCGGGCAATCTTAGCCCACAAGTTATCTTAGGTTAATTCGTATGCAAGTTATCTAGGTTATAAATATATGTTGTAAGACTCTTTTTCAGATTAAGCAATAAGAATATTATCTCTATTGCCCGGCTCCCAGAGGAGCCGGAACCCTAGCCGTCCTTGCCTTTCACCGCTGCCGCCATCTTCATCTCCCGCGACGGCGTCCAGCCGCCGGCGAGGCCGCTCATCGCCTCGCCCAACCCCCTCCCCAAGCTCCTACTAGTTACCCCTAAAAAAATCAGGCAACACACGTAGCACTCGCTTGGAGTCCCACGTGGACTGTTTTTATTCCTTTTCAGGCAATCGTTCGGTCCCAAGTGACCAGAACAGTAAGCCATTTATTTCCGTATATATTGTTGTTGTTTTTTAAATAATTTTTTTACGCCATAAATGAACTCCTTTTCTTAAAATTTTGAGTTTTTCTTCTAAAAACGTAGACATATATTGAGTATGAACTAGATTTCTAGGAAATATATTGAAATATACATAAACATATTTTGACAAAAATTACATTTAAAAAATTTATGAGGTTTTTAACAAGTATGAACATTTTGTAGAAATTTCAGGAATATTAAAAATGTGTTGATTTTTTATCATTAATGATTTGAAATGTGCAAATTATTTTTAGTAAAGAAACCAACTGCGAATTAAAAATTATCAATGTGTCATTGAAAAATATTAATTGTGCGTATAACATAGTGTAATTCAAACACTTTAATCATTTATTTAAGAAAAATTCAACATGTATTGAAAAATAAATCCACCGCATATTCATAAAAAATTCAACATTTAAGATCACCATAAATTTAAAAGTATTCACGCTGAATTTATAAAAAATATTTGTTGTGTATTAAAAAAAGCCGCATTGCACATTTAAATTGTTTAACATGTATTGAAAAATGTGCATTGTTTGTTTAAAAAATGCTTATAGTGTAACAAATGATCTTGTATTTAAAAAATATTACACATGAATTTAAAAAAAATGTTCGCATTGTGGCATGCAAATAACTTTTTTGTTATTCATTAAAATTGTTCATTTGTATTTATTTTTATTATTATGCATTAAAATTTTCATCATCAATAAAGAATTCTATAATTATTAATCAATTTATTAAATAAATCAAATTAAGAAAAGTAATAATTATTTTTTTACTTAAATTCAGCATGTATGTATCAAAAATCATTTATATTTTTCAAAAAAGTAAAAATGGAAAAGAAGAAAATAAAAATGGAACGTGAAAAGAAAAATGAAAGACAAGAAAACAGAAGTAAATAATTAAAAGAATAAAATTAACAGCAACATAAACCTGTTGGTGAATAACCAAAAAGAAAAAGCACACAAATCTAGTGCCACTAGGAGGCTTGCAGCGGAATTACTAATTGAGAAGTACTGCCTTCAAGATCACTCACACCTTCCCAGGTTGCCACAAGTGACGAACTGCACGTGCGCTACTGGTCGTAATTTGTGAGTTTTCCCTTTTTTTCGTAGATCTGTTTATTTAAAACATTTTTATCTCTAAAACCGTGCGGCACCGCGAGAGGCACGGCCATACCTCTTGAAAACGAAAAAAAAATCATGTTTTCTCTTTTTTTTCTGTGAGAGGCACGGCCGTGCCTCTCGAAAACGAATTCTGGAAAGGAAAAAAACGTGCTCCCGGTTTGCGTCTGGTTTTTTCATGAAAAAGAAGTTCGTCGAAACCTATCAACATAGGATCTAGTTTTGAAGATCTCGACGCTAGGAATCCCACGGTGAAAACGGTTTGAGATTTGGACGCACGGTTTTAGAGATAAAACATTTTGAATAAATAGATCTACGAAAAAAGGGAAACTCTCAGGTTGCGACAAGTGGCGCACATGCAGTGCGCCACTTGTCACGACATGAGGAGGTGGAAGTGATATTTGAAAGGAGTACTCCTCAATTAGTGATTTCGGTGATCGCCTGGATGCGGCGTTGCACTGCCAGCTACTGGGCCACTATGGGTTCTATTCAACTTGTAGGTCATGACCTTGTTAAAGCAATGGAGTCAGAATTTTACTAGTTTTCTGTTTTTTTCTTGTTTTTTCATCAGGTTTTCTTCTGTTCTTTTCTCTGTTTTTACTTTATTTATTTCGTTTATTTTTATTTTTTTCGTTTTCACTAGCCTTTTCCTTTTCTTTATTATTTCTTCATTTTTTTCTCTTTCTCATTTGTTTTCTTTTGTTTACTCTCTAGTTTTCTTTCTTTTCTATACACATTCCGATATATATCTAGTAAAGTTTTCTAATACACATTAAATATTTTTCAAGTACAAGAACATTGATTGAATACATGGTCTACATTTTCCAATACAAACTTAACATGTTTCAAATGCTTGATTAATATTTTGCAAATACCGGATTAACATTTTTTAATACATGGTCGACAATTCTTCAATACACATTTAATATTTTTGAAATACCAGATTAACATTTTTTAATACATGGTCAATACTTTTTCAACACACATTTTACATTTTTTATAATCCTTTATTAAAAATTTTGAAATACAAGTTTAACATTTTTTAAATACATGGTCAATATTTTTTTGTACGGAATTAAAAAATCAATACTTGATTAACAATTTTTTGTACAGATTAACAAAATTCAATGCTTGATTAACATTTTGCAAATACTAGATTAGCTTTTTTGAATGCATGGTGAATATTTTTTCTATATAAATTTAACATTTTTTCAAATGCTTGATTATCATTTTTTAAATACAAGTTCAACAATTTTATAATACATAGTCAACATTTTTTCTTTACACAGTTAAACATTTTTCAAATGCTTTGTTAACATTTGACGTTTTTTAAATGCTTGGAATAACAGTTTTAAATACATAATCCAGTTTTTTCACGCGCATTATATATATTTAGTATAAATTTTTCCTATACATGAGAAACCCTTTTCTCTATGTACATTTAACATTTTCCAAATGCTTGGTTAACTCTCGTTTTTGAAATGTTTGATGTACAGTGTTTTTGTAATATATCTATTTATAATATTTAACAAGTATAAGCGAAAGGTAAAAAATTGAAAGAAAAAACAAAAAAAAGTGAAAAAAACAAGGCAATGGCCTTCTGCACACTGGGTATGCCCATGCGCTCGCGCGACGTGAGTCATAAGGTTGCCTCACTACCTCAAGGTCTACGAAAAAAGGGAAAACTATCATCCACTTGTCGCAACCTGGGAAGGTGGAAGTGATCTTTGAAAGGAGTACTCCTTAATTAATGATTTCGGTGATCACCTGGATGCGGTGTTGCAGTGCCAACCACTGGGCCACTATGGTTTCTATTTACTTGTAGGTCATGACCTTGTTAAAGCAATAGTGTTAGATTTTATTTCCTTTATTTACCTTTTGTTTTCACTAGCTTTTTTCTTTTCTTTCTTCTTTCTTCCCTTTTTCATCTTTCTCATTTGTTTACTCTCCACTTCTCATTGTTTTTCTATACACATTTCTATATATATCGAATAAAGTTTTCTAATATACATTAAATATTTTTCAAGTACATGATTAACATTAATTGAATACATGGTCAACATTTTTCGAATACAAATTAAACATGTTTCAAATGCTTGATTAACATTTTGCAAATACAGATTAACATTTTTTAAATACATGGTCAACATTTCTTAACTACACATTTAACATTTTTTAAATACCAGATTCACATTTTTTTAATACATGGTAAAAACTTTTTCAATACACATTTTACATTTTTTTAAATAATTGATTAACATTTTTGAAACATAAGTTTAACATTTTTTCAGTACATGGTCAACATTTTTTGTATGGATTAAAAAACTGCAACACTTGATTGACATTTTTCTGTACAGATTAAAAAAATTCAATGCTTGAATAACATTTTTCAAATACTAGATTAGCTTTTTTGAATACATGGTGAACATTTTTTCTATATACATTTAACATTCTTTCAAATGCTTGACTAACAGTTTTTAAATACAAATTCAACAATTTTATAATACGTAGTCAACATAATTTCTTTACACATTTAAATATTTTTCAAATGCTTTATTAACATTTACTAAATTCAAGTTTAACATTTTTTCTTTGAATACAAGGTCAACATTTTTCTATACACATTTGACTTTTTTAAATGCTTGATTAAAAAATTTCATATGCTTGAAATAACAGTTTTTTAAATACATAATCACGTTTTTTCACACGCATTATATTTTTTTGTATACATGAGAAACCCTTTCTCTATGTACATTTAACATTCTCCAAATGCTTGGTTAACTCTTTTTTTAAATGTTTGATGTAAAATGTTTTTTGTAATATATGTATTTATAATATTTAACAATTCTAAGTGAAAGGTAAAAAAGTGAAAGGAAAAATAAAAACAAAAAATGTGAAAAAAACAAGGCATTGGCCTTCCGCACACTGGGCATGCCCATGCGCTCCTGGTCCTCATCATGCACGACGAGGGGCGGCGGGGTGCCAGCCTCCACGTCGCGGACGCCGCGCCGACGCTGCTCCTCATGCTCCAACGCGAACCAGGCCTCCCAATCGGGAGAGTCTGATGCGTAGGCGGGGTTGAGGCGCTGCTTCGGTGTCAGCTGCTGCCGCCGGCACCGCACCTCCTTCGTGTGCGCCTGCACCGACTGCGGCAGCGCTCGCATTGGGATCATCTCCGGATCCAAGTGCTAGCCGTGTGGTAGCGTGACATCGAGGTAGGGGAGGGGATGCGGTGCTTCCAGTGCCACTTTGCCTTGTGCACTGGGACGCTAATGCGCTGTTGTGGCCGGCGGGAAGACGCCAACGGAGGCGGAGGGAGCGCTCGCGAAGGGCCTGTGGGGGCCTTGCCCTTGTTCTTGCCGGAGAAGAACCCCATGGTGGCTAGGGTTGTCACCGACGGGGGAGCAGAGGGTGGTTAGATGGGGACGGGCGTCTGGAAGAGGATGAGGATGCCCCCTCCCCCCACCCGCACACTCGGATTAAAAAAGGTCGCCCGCCTACAAGTGGTCAGCCCATGTAACTCTCTAGCTCAAAAATAATAAGTATATATATATATATATATATATATATATATATATATATAATATATATATATATATATATATATCGGTCTCATTAGGCAACACGTTGGTCTAGGATTTCAGGATATATAATTATTCAACCTCTCTCTCCTTGCAAGACAGGCATGGTGCCTTTTGTAGCAACCAGATACTTTGAGTGCCAAAATATTGAAAGCAAAATACTATCCTAATACCGATACCTTACATGCACAACTTGGAAGTAGCCCATCCCACATTTGGTAATGTGTCGTTGAGGGTAGAGATGTTTTGCTGCAAGGCTTGATCAGGATTGGTGCCGGGAAGACAACCGAAATCTGGAACCAAAATTGTTTACCAAGGGAGACATCGATGTGTTCATATGCACGTCTCACACACGAACCTCCTCACAACGGTCACAGGGAAATCATTTCCTCCTCCCGTCGCCCGGCGTCCCAAGTCCAAGTCACAGGGAGATCAAAGGTTCGACACTCACTGCGAGTGGGTGAATCAACTCTGCAGGTTTGCATCAAGCGATGCAAAAGCCTCCATCTGCACAAGCAAATAAAAACCCAGAGTAGGAAAACTACAACTGAAGACAAAAGCAAAAAACTGCACAAGGGGGGAATGCCACTGGAATTACCAATTTTTGTACTTGTGGGTACCAGATATTTTTGTACTTGTGGGTACCGGTGGAACAAGAACCTCCTCACAGCAGTCACGGTAAGAATTCTTGACCGGATTGGGTCTTGCTGCTTTTTTCAAGAATTTGCCAGGACAGAAGAGGAGGTCTGGTTCTCACAATTTTGTGGAGAGGCCGACATGGCACCTAAGGTGTGATCTTCTTGTACTACATGGCAAAGGATATGGCAAAAGGAATACAGAGTTTTGCAGTCATACAGCCCCTGCTTTCTGAGATGAGACTGATTCTTTATCTTCCTGACTGATGTGAACAAAATCATTGGATGAAAATAATCAGATTGCTCACCTGTGGGTTAGATTGGACTGGCTAGTTGTGGCACCTGCTCCACCACTGCCTGGATCCGCTCGTTGGTATACCTGGTACATCTTGCCACCGTGGTGGATGGAGTGGAGGAATACGGTGAGGTGCCCCCCATTAAGAAAATCTTCTATATATCTGCACAACTAGTGGGTTTGATTGGATTTACTCTCACCATCATCACAACACAACACAATAGCGGAACAAGTGCTCGGCAAAGTTGTTCCCTACCTACTTGATCTACTAGGTCGATCCAGCGAAGCCGGATCCAAGTCTAAGTCTAAGTTGCACGCGCATCATCCGACACACGGATGGATGACTACTTCTTCTATATATATAAATAGATGGCGGCATGGTGAAGAGAACAAGCTATGGAGAGGTGCAGCCATGTGGTCCAGGGTCAAAGGAGACGCCGTTGCCATGGATCGGTGAGGTGGCGCAAATCAGCCATCCCACCCTGGCTGGTTGATACGTCCATTTGGCATCATGTTTTTCTACTATTATTTATGATGTTTGTATGCATAATAATGCTTTTTGGAGTAATTCTAATGCCTTTTCTTTCATAATTTCCAAGGTACACACAAAGAGGGAGAATTCCGGCAGCTGGAAATCTGGATCTGGAAAAGCTACGCCATGCTACCTATTCTACACAACTCCAAACAGGCTGAAACTTCACGGAGAATTTTTATGGAATATATGATGAATATTGGAGCAAATAAGTATCACAAAAGGTGCACCGGGTGGGCACAACCCACCTGGGGGCGCCAGGGAGCCCAGGCGCGCCCTGGTGGGTTGTGCTCACATAGGCCCACCTCCGGTGCCCATCTTCTGGTATATAGGTCATTTTGACCTAGAAACAAAATAAGGAGAGGACTTTCGGGATGGAGCGCCGCCGTCTCGAGGCGAAACTTGGGCAGGAGCACTTTTGCCCTCCGGGGGAGCGATTTCGCCGGGGGAACTTCCCTCCCGGAGGGGGAAATCATCGTCATCATCATCACCAACAACTCTCCCATCTTGGGGAGGGCAATCTCCATCAACATCTTTAACAACACCATCTCATCTCAAACCCTAGTTCATCTGTTGTGTTCAATCTTGTTACCGGAACTATAGATTGGTGCTTGTGGGTGACTAGTAGTGTTGATTACATCTTGTAGTTGATTGCTATATGGTTTATTTGGTGGAAGATTATATGTTCAGATCCAATATGCTATTTAATACCCCTTTAATCTTGAGCATGATTATCATTTATGAGTAGTTACTTTTGTTCTTGAGGTCACGGGAGAAATCATGTTGCAAGTAATCATCTGAACTTGATATGTGTTCGATATTTTGATACGTATGTTGTGATTCCCTTAGTGGTGTTATGTGAACGTCGACTACATGACACTTCACCATATTTTGGACCTAAGGGAATGCATTGTGGAGTGGCAATTACATGATGGGTTCCGAGAGTGATAGAAGTTTAAACCCCAGTTTATACGCTATTCCGTAAGGACCGATTGGATCCAAAAGTTTAATGCTATGGTTAGAATTTATTCTTGATACTTTTCTCGTAGTTGCGGGTGCTTGCGGGAGGGTTAATCATAAGTAGGAGGTTTGTTCAAGTTAGAACAACACCTAAGCACCGGTCCGCCCACATATCAAATTATCAAAGTAGCGAACACAAATCGAACCAACATGATGAAAGTGGCTAGATGAAATTCTCTTGTACCCTCAAGAACGCTTTGCTTATCATAAGAGACCGTTTTGGCCTGTCCTTTGCCTCAAAAGGATTGTGCTACCTTGCTGCACTTTTGCTACTATCATCGTTACTTGCTCGTTAAAAATTATCTTGCTATCAAACTATTCTATTACTTACAATTTCAGCACTTGCAGACATTACCTTGCTGAAAACCACTTGTCATTTCCTTCTGCTCCTCGTTGGGTTCGACACTCTTACTTATCGAAAAGAGCTACAATTGATCCCCTATACTTGTGGGTCATCAAGGCTATTTTCTGGCGCCGTTGTCGGGGAGTGAAGCGCCTTTGGTAAGTGGAATTTGGTAAGGAAACATTTATATAGTGTGCTAAAATTTACTGTCACTTGTTACTATGGAAAACAATCCTTTGAGGGGTTTGTTCGGGGTATCTTCACCTCGACCAGAACCACAGTTAGCTACCCCTCAACCCACTGCAACTACTGAAAATGTTGAATATGAAATTCCTTCGGGTCTGATAGAACAAGTGCTAGCTAATCCTTATGCAGGAGATGGAACCGAACATCCTGATATGCACTTGATAGATGTGGAACGAATTTGTGGATTGTTCAAGCTTGCAGGTTTACCCGGAGATGGAGTTATGAAGAAGGTTTTCACTTTATCTTTGAAGGGAAAATCATTGGCAGGGTATAGGCTATGCGATGATATTGGATCTTGGAATTGGAATCGATTGAAATTGGAGTTCCACCAAATTTTTTATCCTATGCATCTTGTTTATTTTTGGCCTCGTGAAGGAGAAAGTATCGCTCTAGCTTGGGGAGGCTTAAGTCAATGTTATATTCATGCCCCAATCATGATCTCTCAAGAGAAATTATTATCTGAAATTTTTATGCTCGGCTTTCTCATAATGATCGATCCATGCTTGATACTTCTTGTGCTGGTTCTTTTATAAAGAAGACTATTGAATTCCGGTGGGATATTTTAGAAAGAATTAAACGCAACTCTGAATATTGGAAACTCGACGAAGGTAAAGAGTCAGGTATTAAGATAAAGTATGATTGTGTTAAATCTTTTATGAATACTGATGCTTTTTAAAAGTTTAGCACTAAATATGGACTCGACTCTGAGACAGTAGCCTCCTTTTGTGAATCATTTGCTACTCATGTTGATCTCCCTAAAGAGAAGTGGTTTAAATATCACCCACCTATTAAAGAAGAAATTAAAGAACTGGTACTAGCTAAAGAAGAAACTATACTTTATAATGTTGATCCAGTTGTTCCTACTGCTTATATTGAGAAACCACCTTTCCCTGTTAGGATAAAGGAACATGCTAAAGTTTCAACTGTGGTTAACAAAAGCTATATTAGAACACCTAAACCTAATGAACAAATCAAAGTAGAGCCTAGCGTTTCTATGGTTAAGGATCTCCTGGAATAAAATATAGATGGGCATGTTATTTACTTCTATAATGAAGCTACTAGAATTGCTAGACCTGATAAAGAGGATAAACATAGACCCGTTGTTGGCATGCTTGTTGTCTCAGTTAAAATAGGAGATCATTGTTATCATGATTTATGTGACATAGGTGCTAGCGTAAGTGCCATCCCCTTTACCCTTTATCAAGAAATTATGGATGACATAGCACCCGCTGAAATAGAAAAAATAGATGCCACTATTAAACTTGCTAATAGAGATACCATCACACCACTTGGGATTGTTAGAGGTGTTGAAATCTTGTGTGGGAAAATAAAATACCCTACTGATTTTCTTGTTCTTGGTTCCCCACAAGATGAATTTTGTCCCATTATCTTTGGTAGACCTTTCTTGAACACCGTTAATGCTAAGATAGACTGTGAGAAACAAACTGTCGGTGTTAGTTTCGGTGATGAATCTCATGAGTTTAATTTTTCCAAGTTTAGTAGAAAGCTTCATGGAAAAGAATTGCCTAGTGAGGATGAAATAATTGGTCTTGCTTCTATTGATGTACCACCTACTGATCCTTTAGAACAATATTTGCTAGACAATGAAAATGATTTACATATGCATGAAAGAAATGAAATAGATAAGATTTTCTTTAAACAACGTCCTCTGGTTAAACACAATTTTCCTATTGAAACTCTAGGAGGTCCTCCTCCACCTAAAGGTGATCCTTTGTTTGAATTAAAACAATTGCCAGACACTTTGAAATATGCTTATCTCGATGAAAAGAAGATATATCCTGTTATTATTAGTGCTAACCTTTCGGAACATGAAGAAGAAAGATTATTGAAAGTTCTAAGAAAGCGTCGAGCTTCTATTGGATATACTCTTGGTGATTTAAAGTGCATTAGTCCCACTCTATGTAAGCACAAGATTAATATGGAACCTGATGCTAAACCCGTTGTTGATCACCAATGTCGGTTAATTCCAAAAATGAAAGAAGTGGTAAGAATGGAAATATTAAAACTTCTGGAAGCAGGTATAATCTATCATATAGCTGATAGTAGATGGGTAAGTCCTGTTCACTGTGTCCCTAAGGAGGTATTACTGTTGTTCCTAATGATAAGAATGAACTTATTCCACAAAGAATTGTTATAGGCTATAGAATGATATTTGATTTTAGAAAATTAAATAAAGCAACTAGAAAAGATCATTACCCTCTGCCTTTTATTGATCAAATGCTAGAAAGATTATCTAAGCACACACATTTTGCTTTCTTGATGTATATTCTGTTTTTCACAAATACCTATTTCTCAACTTGATCAAGAAAATACCACTTTTACTTGTCCCTTTGGAACTTATGCTTATAGACGTGATACGTCTCCAACGTATCTATAATTTTTGTTCATTCCATGTTGTTTTTATTATCAATCTTGGATGTTTTATAATCATTTTATATCATTTTTTGGTACTAACCTATTGACATAGTGCCAAGTGCCAGTTGCTGTTTTTTCCATGTTTTTTACATCGCATGAAATCAATATCAAAAGGAGTCCAAATGCCACGAAACTTTACGATGATTTTTTATAGACCAAAAGGAAGAAGTTGGGCCCTGGTTGCACCTGGGAGGAGTCCCAAGGAGGGGACAACCCACCAGGGTGCGCCAGGGGGCCCAGGCGCACCCTGGTGGGTTATGCCCACCTCGGGTACCCCCTGGGCCGCCTCTTTGCTATATAAATACCCCAAAAATCCCAGAACCCTAGGGGAGTCGACGAAATATTCATCCAGCCGCCGCAGAGTCCAGAACCACCAGATCCTATCTAGACACCATCTCGGATGGGGTTCATCACCTCCATTGGTGCCTCTCCGATGATGCGTGAGTAGTTCTTTGTAGACCTTCGGGTCCGTAGTTAGTAGCTAGATGGCTTCATCTCTCTCTCTTGATTCTCAATACAATGGTCTCTTGGAGATCCATCTGATGTAACTCTTTTTGCGGTGTGTTTATTGGGATCGATGACCTTTGAGTTTATGATCAGATCTATCTTTTTATATCCATGAAAGTAGTTGAGTTTCTTTGATCTCTTTTATGCATGATCCCTTATAGCCTCGTATTTCTTCTCCGATATTTGGGTTTTGTTTGGCCAACTTGATCTATTTATCTTGCAGTGGGAAGAGGTGCCCGGTAGTGGGTTCGATCTTACGCTGCTTGATCCCAGTGACAGAAAGGGAACTGACACATATGTATCGTTGCTACTAAGGATAAAAAGATGGGATATATATCCAACGCAATAGATAAATGGATCTTGTCTACATCATGTCATCGTTCTTATTGCATTACTCCGTTTTTCCATGAACTTAATACACTAGATGCATGCTGGATAGCGGTTGATGCATGGAGTAATAGTAGTAGATGCAGGCAGGAGTCGGTCTACTAATCTTGGACGTGATGCCTATCTAATGATCATTGCCTGGATATCGTCATAATTATTTGAGGTTCTATCAATTGCCCAACAGTAATTTGTTCACCCACCGTTTGCTATCTTTCTCGAGAGAAGCCACTAGTGAAACCTACGGCCCCCAGGTCTTCTTTCTCATATTATTTGCCTTTGCGGTCTACTTTTATTTGCTTTTATTTCAGATCTATTAATCCAAAAATCCAAAAATACTTTTCTGCACTTTATTTTATTTGTGATCTATTTATCCAATCTATTACAACCTTTTTCATGTCACGCACCAATTTCTGGCACCGTTAAGTGAAAGGGATTGACAAACCATTTAACACGTCGGGTTGCGAGGATTTGTTATCTGTGTGCAGGGGCTGTTTACATTGTGTTGCTTGGTTCTCCTACTGGTTCGATAACCTTGGTTTCATATCTGAGGGAAATACCTAACGCTGTTGTGTTGCATCATCCCTTCCTCTTTGGGGAAATACCGACGTAGCTTCGAGCAACATCAAGACATATGCCTTTTGGTTTATGCAATGCACATGCTACCTTTCAAAGATGTATGACTGCTATATTCTCTGACTTTTTTGAAAAGATTGTTGAGGTTTTCATGGATGACTTCTCTGTTTATGGGAAGTCTTTTGATGATTGTTTAATCAATCTCGATCGAGTTTTGCAGAGATGTGAACAAACAAATCTTGTCTTGAATTGGGAGAAGTGCCACTTCATGGTTAATGAAGGCATTGTCTTGGGTCATAAATTTTTTTAAAGAGGTATTGAAGTGGACAAAGCTAAGGTTGATGCAATTGAGAAAATGCCATGCCCTAAAGATATCAAAGGTATTCGTAGTTTCCTAGGTCATGCTGGTTTTTATATGAGATCTTTCAAAGACTTCTCTAAAATTTCTAGGCCTCTTACGAATCTTTTGCAAAAGGATGTTCCTTTGTTTTTGATGATGATTGCTTAGAAGCTTTCGAAACACTCAAGAAAGCCTTAATTTCTGCACCTATTGTTCAACCACCTGATTGGAACTTGCCTATTGAAATTATGTGTGATGCTAGTGATTATGTTGTTAGTGCTGTTCTAGGACAAAGAGTTGATAAGAAACTGAATGTTATTCATTATGCTAGCAAAACTCTAGACAATGCTCAACAAAATTATGCTACTACTGAAAAAGAATTCTTAGCAGTAGTGTTTGCTTGTGATAAATTTAGATCTTACATTGTTGATTCAAAAGTAATTGTTCACACCGATCATGCTGCTATTAAATATCTTATGGAAAAGAAAGAGGCTAAACCTAGACTTATTTGATGCGTTCTCTTGCTACAAGAATTTGATTTACATATCACTGATAGAAAATGAGCTGAGAACCTCGTAGCTGATAACTTGTCTAGGCTTGAAAATGTGCTTGATGACCCACTACCTATAGATGATAGTTTTCCTGATGAGCACGTACCTGCAATAAATGTTGCTCATAACACTCCTTGGTATGTTGACTATGCTAATTATATTGTTGCTAAATATTTACCACCTAGATTTACATACCAACAAAAAAATTCTTCTATGATTTAAGACATTACTTTTGGGATGACCCACAACTTTATAAAGAAGGATTAGATGGTATTATTAGACGTTATGTACCTGAGCATGAACATGGACAAATCCTACAGAAATGTCAGTCTGAAGCCTATGGAGGGCATCATGCGGGAGACGGAACTGTTCATAAGGTATTGCAGTCTGGAATTTATTGGCCTACTCTCTTCAAGGATGCTCGTAAGTTCGTATTATCTTGTGATGAATGTCAAAGAATAGGTAATATGGTAAGCGTCAAAAATGCCTATGAATTATTCACTTGTTGTTGAACCATTTGATGTTTGGGGATTTGATTATATGGGACCTTTCCTTCCTCTAGTGGGTATACACATATTTTGGTTGTTGTTGATTATGTTACTAAATGGGTAGAAGCTATTCCAACCAGTAGTGATGATCACAACACCTCTATTAAAATGCTTAAGGAAGTTATTTTCCCAAGGTTTGGAGTCCCTAGATATTTAATGACTGATGGTGGTTTGCACTTTATTCATGGCGCCTTCCATAAAATGCTTGCCAAGTATGATGTTAACCATAGAATTGCATCACCTTATCATGCTCAGTCTAGTGATCAAGTTGAACTTAGCAATAGAGAAATAAAATTAATCTTGCAAAAGACTGTCAATAGGTCCCGGAAGAATTGGTCTAAGAAATTAGATGATGCACTTTGGTCTTATAGAAAAACATATAAAAATCCTATGGGTATGTCTCCTTATAAAATGGTTTATGGAAAAGCTTGTCATTTGCCTCTTGAGTTAGAACATAAAGCATATTGGGCAATCAAAGAACTCAACTATGATTTCAAACTCGCTGGTGAAAAGAGGTTTCATACGTCTCCAACGTATCTTTAATTTTTGATTGTTCCATGCTGTTATGTTATCAATCTTGGATGTTTTATAATCATTTTATATCATTTTTTGGTACTAACCAATTGACATAGTGCCAAGTGCTAGTTCCTGTTTTTTTTCGTGTTTTTTACATCGCAGAAAATCAATATCAGACAGAGTCCAAATGCCATGAAACTTTACGGAGATTTTTTATGGACCAGAAGGAACATGTTGGGCCCTGGTTGCACCTGGGGGAGTCCCGAGGAGGGGACAACCCACCAGGGTGCGCCAGGAAGCCCAGGCATGCCCTGGTGGGTTGTGCCCACCTCGGGTGCCTCCTGGACCGCCTCTTTGCTCTATAAATACCCCAAAAATACCAGAACCCTAGAAGCATCGACGAAATATTCATCCAGCCGCCGCAGAGTCCAGAACCAGCAGATCCAATCTAGACACCATCTCGGATGGGGTTCACCACCTCCATTGGTGCCTCTCCGATGATGCGTGAGTAGTTCTTTTTAGACCTTCGGGTCCGTAGTTAGTAGCTAGATGGCTTTCTCTCTCTCTCGTTGAATTCTCAATACAATGGCCTCTTGGAGATCCATATGATGTAACTCTTTTTGCGGTGTGTTTGTTGGGATTTGATGAATTTTGAGTTTATGATCAGTCATATCTTTTTATATCCATGAGAGTTATTTGAGTTTCTTTGATCTCTTATATGCAGGATCTCTTATAGCCTCATATTTCTTCTTCGATATTTGGGTTTTGTTTGGCCAACTTGATCTATTTATCTTGCAATGGGAAGAGGTGCCCGGTAGTGGGTTCGATCTTACCGTGCTTGATCCAAGTGACAGAAAGGGAACTGACACATATGTATCGTTGCTACTAAGGATAAATAGATGGGATCTATATCTAACACAATAGATAAACGGATGTTGTCTACATCATGTCATCATTCTTATTTCATTACTCCGTTTTTCCATGAACTTAATACACTAGATGCATGCTGGATAGCGGTCGATGTGTGGAGTAATAGTAGTAGATGCATGCAGGAGTCGGTCTACTAATCTTGGACGTGATGCCTATGTAATGATCATTGCTTGGATATCATCATAATTATTTGAGGTTCTATCAATTGCCCAACAGTAATTTGTTCACCCACCGTTTTCTATCTTTCTCGAGAGAAGCCACTAGTGAAACCTACGGCCCCCGGGTCTTCTTCCTCATATATTTTCTTGCGATCTACTTTTCCTTTGCATTTTTATTCAGATCTATTAAATCAAAAATACAAAAAATACTTTGTTGCACTTTATTTTATTTGCAATCTATTATTTCAATCTATTACCAATTTCTGGCATCGTTACCCGAAAGGGATTGACAACCTCTTTAACACGTCGGGTTGCGAGGTATTGTTGTTTGTGTGTATGTGCTATTTACGTTGTGCTGCTTGGTTCTCCTACTGGTTCGATAACCTTGGTTTCTTCACCGAGGGAAATACCTACCGTCGCTGTGCTACATCATCCCTTCCTCTTTGGGGAAATACCGACGTAGTCCTAGCAGACAGGAGCTTTTTTGTCGCTATGGTCAGAGAGCGATCAAGGTTACTTGATATTAGCTCATTAGATGAATGGAGAACCCAAGCTTATGAAAATGCCAAGTTATTTAAAGAATAAGTCAAAAGATGGCATGATAAGAGAATCCAAAAGCGTGAGTTTAAAGTCGGAGAATATGTTCTTTTGTACAACTCTCATTTTAGATTCTTTGCAGGAAAACTTCTCTTAAAATGGGAAGGACCCTATGTTATAGGAGGTTTATAGGTCTGGAGCCATCAAAATAAATAATACCGAAGGTACTAACCCGAAGGTTGTTAATGGGCAATGAATAAAACATTATATCTCAGGTACGCCCACTAATGTTGAAAGTAATATTATCCAAACTTTGATACCGGAAGAACACATAAAAGAGTCCTTCCGGAACACTCCAGAATCATGAAAATAAGGGGGTACGTGATACGGTAAGTAAACGGACTCCGAAAAATCCACAAAAATAATTTTTGTCGGTTTTGGAATATTTAGAAAATTAGGAAAATAAGAAACTTCCAAGAAACGTACCCTGGTGGGCACAAGACACCAGGGCGCCTGGCTTGCCAGGCGCGCCTAGGTGGGTTGTGCCCCACCTCGGGTACCTTCCGAACTCTGTTTTTTCTACATTTTGCTTGTTTCCCAAGATAAAAAATCTTATATACCCCCTGAACTTATTGACCACCACATCATAGAGAAATCTTCCGTTATCTTTTCTTGTTGTTTTTGGTCAGATCTGTTAAGCCAGGCATCATGTCTTCTTCCTCCTCGAACAACATAGAGGAGGATGCTTGGTTGATGAAGATCGAGCTGAAGAGAGAAGAGCCCGTAGAAGCCGTCAAGGGAGACGAGAGCAAGGAGGCTACCGTAGATCAACCCCCGGTGTTCGAGCAAGCACTGCCAGCCGAGGAGGAAGAAGAAGATATCCTTAAACCTTACTATGCTCTTCTTACTCCTACTGAGATTGAAGCCTTTCACATCATTGAAACGGTTCATGTGCAAAATAAGTATCCCACCCGTGAAAATATTTTGCATCAAGAGCACATCGTCCACCTCCAGAGCGTCATCCGTCGATTGGAGAATCTCTTGATCCTTAAGGACATGATCACTACACCACCACCATCTTCTTCTTCATCACCAAAAGAAAATTTAGTATCGGCCTATCGGGTATGGGCACTCCCCTTGGCTTCCACCAAGCTTGGGGGAGGTGCCCCAGTATCGTATCACCCCCACTATCTTTTGCCTTTACTTATTTTAGTTCAATATTTTGCTTTAGATGAATAAAAGTTTAGTTCAATCCTTTCTTTTCGAGAGTTTTCTTAGTCATCTATTCTTGTAATCGTGTGCGAGATATATAATAAAGTTTAGTTTGAGTTTTTGCTTTCTTTACTTTCATGTTGCAATAAAAACAAAGGAAATAAATAAAAGGAAACGAAATAAATCAAGAAGATCATATGCTAATCTTATGGTAGGTGATGACACCACATAAGGAAAAGTATAAGTAGAAATTTTTATTAGAGATTGACAAACATAGCATTAGTCAATGATGCAACTCATGAAAGAATTAATAAGGGAAGAGAAGATTCACATATAAATATACTATCCTAGAAATCTTTTGTGATTGTGAGCCCCCATCAAAATATTATATGCCAAAATTGTTGACATTGGACAAGGAAGACAACTGAATGATTTTTGTTTGTTCATATTCACATAGAAGTTATATTGTCATAGATCCTTCAACATGTGGTGCTTGCCCACTATCTTTGCTAGCCAAAAACTCCGCACTAAGTAGAGATACTACTTGTGCATCCAAAAACTCTCAAACTATATCTACCTAGGGATTGAGCAAGATCCCTCAAGTAAGTTGTCATCGGTGCAATAAGGCAATAAAAATTGCTTCTAAAAGTGTGAGATCATTTAGTGTAAGAGAAAATTGAGCGTTGTATGAACTTGTGATGGTGAAGAATAAAAGCGACAGACTGCATAATAAAGGTTGCCATCACAAGGGGAAATACAACGTGACGCTCTTTTGCACTAAGGGGTTGAGCATACAAACAAATAATCGCATGGCAACCTCTGCTTCCCTCTGCAAAGAGCCTATTTTTTACTTTTATGTATTTACTTTTATGCAAGTTTTCTTTCTATTCCTTTTTATTTTCTCATTTGGCAAGCTTCATTTGGTGAGGAAACATCTAGGCACATATGTCCAGTTGAATATGGGTAGCATGAGTTATTATTGTTGACATCACCCTAGAGGTGAATACATTGGGAGGTGAAACTATAAGCCCCTATCTTTCTAAGTGTCTGGTTGAAACGTTTTGCTAATGGGTATGCGGTGAGTGTTAGAAATCATAGAAGACTATATGATAGTTGAGTATGTGGACTTGCCTAGAGGCTCCGATACGTGACCCTTCTTGAAAAGATGATGAATTGTAGTTGCAAAGTTGACTGAGAACATAGTGTGTTGGTTTCTAATAGAGTTTTTAGTTTATATACTTCAATAGTGTGATGAATTGTCACTTATTCATGAGAAGTCTATGATAAAAGTTCTATGATAAGAGTCTTATGTTTAAGTTTGTTGTTGTTATAATAATGAACATGATGCTTCTATGTCTGTATTTTATTTTTATCAACACCTCTCTCTCTAAGCTCGTGGACATGTTTTTCGATTTTGGTTTTTCGCTTGAGGACAAGCGAGGTCTAAGCTTGGGGGAGTTGATACGTCCATTTTGAATCATGTTTTCCTACTATTATTTATGATGTTTTTATGCATAATAATGCTTTTTGGAGTAATTATAATGCCTTTTCTCTCATAATTTGCAAGGTGCACACAAAGAGGGAGAATTCCGGTAGTTGGAAATCTGGACCTAGAAAAGCTACATCAGGCTACCTATTCTGCACAACTCCAAACAGGCTGAAACTTCACGAAGGATTTTTATGGAATATATGATGAATATTGGAGCAAATAAGTACCAGAGAAGACCTAGAAAAAATAAGGAGAGGACTTTCGGGACTGAGCGTCGCCGTCTCGATGCGGAACTTGGGCAGGATCACTTTTGCCCTCCGGTGGAGCGATTTAGCCAGGGGAACTTCCCTCCCGGAGGGGGAAATCATCGTCATCATCATCACCAACAACTCTCCCATCTTGGGGAGGGAAATCTCCATCAACATCTTCAACAGCACCATCTCATCTCAAACCCTAGTTCATCTCTTGTGTTCAATCTTGTTACCAGAACTATAGATTGGTGCTTATCGGTGACTAGTAGTGTTCATTACATCTTGTAGTTGACTACTATATGGTTTATTTGGTGGAAGATTATATGTTCAGATCCAATATGCTATTGAATACCCCTCTGATCTTGAGCATGATTATCATTTGTGAGTAGTTACTTTTGTTCTTGAGGTCACGGGAGAAATCATGTTGCAAGTAATCATGTGAACTTGATCTGTGTTTGATATTTTGATAGTATGTATGTTGTGATTCCCTTAGTGGTGTCATGTGAACGTCGACTACATGACACTTCACCATATTTTGGGCCTAAGGGAATGCATTATGGAGTAGCAATTAGATGATGGGTTGCAAGAGTGACAGAAGCTTAAATCCTAGTTTATGCGCTATTCCATAAGAGACCGATTGGATCCAAAAGTTGAGTGCTATGCTTAGAATTTATTCTTAATATTTTTCTCGTAGTTGTGGATGATAGCGGGAGGGTTAATCATAAATAGGAGGTTTGTTCAAGTAAAAATAACACCTAAGCACCGGTCCACCCACATATCAAATTATCAAAGTAGCGAACACAAATCGAATTAACATGGTGAAAGTGACTAGATAAAATTCCCGTGTATCCTCAAGAACGTTCTGCTTATCATAAGAGACCGTTTTGGCCTGTCCTTTGCCTCAAAAGGATTGGGATACCTTGCTGCACTTTTGCTACTATCATCGTTACTTGCTCCTTACAAGTTATCTTGCTATCAAACTACTCTGTTACTTACAATTTCAGCACTTCCAGACATTACTTTGCTAAAAACCACTTGTCATTTCCTTCTGCTCCTCGTTGAGTTAGACACTCTTACTTATCAAAAAGAGCTACAATTGATCCCTATACTTGTGGGTCATCACTGGTTGATGGGTATCTCTAGGCACATATTTATTTACACCTCCAACGCCACAAACTACTAAGTGGGTGCTCCTGTTGCCGCTGCTCCCGACCTCCTATCTTTATCAGCGTTATTTATTATGTACTTGAAAGTGCGTTATATCGACTAGAGGGGGGTGAATCGGCGATTTTTATGAAAGTATTCAAAACGTGAGAGTTATGAAGACAAACAGCGAAGATTATGCATATTACTATGCAGCGGAAGTTAGATTACACTAGGCCAGCCATGGTCATGTATTCAATAGAGTGAAATTACAATGACAAACAACTGCAGTGTAATAAGGATCAGGTAGGAAGAAGTTATGAAGCCAAACAGATCATACATTCACGTTGTGAAGACAAAAGATAAAGCAAGCATGCAATGGCTTCACAATGTGTAACAGTAAGAAAAGGAAGTGAAGATGAAACCAGTGACTCGTTGAAGACAAGTTGGACCAGTTCCAGTTGCTGTGACAACTGTACGTCTGGTTGGAGCGGCTAGGTATTTAAACCTTAGGACACACAGTCCTGGATACCCAGTCCTGAACACACAGTCCAGAACACCAAGTCCTCACCGTATTCTCCTTGAGCTAAGGTCACTTAGTCCTCGCCCAATCACTCTGGTAAGTCTTCAAGGTAGACTCCCAAACCTTCACAAACTTCGTTCACTGGCAATCCACAATGTCTCTTGGATGCTCTGAACGCGACGCCTAACCGTCTGGAGGATTCACCAGTCCTCAAGTGTAATAAGTCTTCAGATCAACAAGAAGACAGACAAGAAGACTCGATGATGCCCAATTTGCTCTGCTCTGGGGTTAGGGGTTTTCTCCTCAACTAGAATTTTCTCTCAAAGGCTTCGAGGTGGGTTTGCTCACAACGGACAAAATCCGTGCACTGAAATCTGAGCAGGCCAACAGTTTATGGTTGTGGGGGTGGGCTATTTATAGCCACTTGGCAACCCGACCTGATTTGTCCGAAATGACCCTGGGTCACTAAGGAACTGACACGTGTCTCAACGGTCAGATTTCAAACTCTCATGGCAACTTTGCTACAAGCAAAGCTGACTTGTCCGGCTCTGGACAAGATTCGCTTTCATTGTCTTCACTCGAAGACATAGGTTTTTGGTTTAGGCATCACTTCAGTCATTCTGACTGGTTCTCCTGGACCCCACTTAACAGTACGGTGGTTCCTATGACTCAACACAAAAAATAAAAAGAAATACGAGAGATCTAAGTCTTCGAGCTCCATAGGCTTCATGACGTGTCTTCTTTTGTCATAGTCTTCAATGTGAATATCTTCATATACCACCTTTGTCTTCAATGTCTTCATACATTTTTAGGGGTCATCTCTGGTAGTAAAACCGAATCAATGAGGGACTTCTACCTGTGTTTTCCTGCAATTCTCACAAACACATTAGTCCCTCAACTAGGTTTGTCGTCAATACTCCAAAACCAACTAGGGGTGGCACTAGATGCACTTACAATCTCCCCCTTTTTGGTGATTGATGACAAACTAGTTGAAGTTTTCAACGGGGAATATATTGTGTTAAATTTGTAAAGGATAGGGAATTGTCTTCATAAGTTGCAAGGGCTCCCCCTGAAGATGTGCATATCAGTTGATTTGCTTTTGGAATGCAAATGCACATGGCAGGTTGTACTTGTGAAGATAATGACATGCATAATGGAAAATGGACGTCTGCAGAATGAGATAAGTGCGGAATTTATCGTCGCACATGCGGAATTTATCTTCGCAAACAGGGTGGCAAAAACAGTAGCAGACGACCATCGAGTCTTAGTGTTACAACTCAAAGAACCAAATGAAGCAAAAACGAGAGTTGTAAGCACGAAGCAAAATGTAGCAAAAATATAGCACCCGCCCATATGGACCCGCTTGAAGACTATCAACCCATATGCTTCTCCCCCTTTTGTCAGCAAGGACTAAAAAGGTTTGAAGACATAGGGTATCTACTCGTTTCCAGGAGCAGCGGGGTCGTTGGAGGTGTTTGGCGGTGCAGACGAGCTTGGAGGTGCTGAAGCAGGTGGCGGTGATGTAGCATCGTCGTCTTCATCAATGATCCTTGCAGTAACTGTGGCAGCAGATGAAGAAAACTCAGAGTCTTCAAGTGATGGTGTGTTGCGCATCACAGCCCTTCTGGGGGGTGTGGTGTCAAACTTGAAGCGCTCAGTGAAGCCATCCTCTTCAAGTTCAGCTTCAGTACATATCATTGAGAGCCCTTTCCATGTACGACGGCAGGTTTCATGTGTAATGAAGGCATTCTTGGTGGCAAGGTTTCGAAGGCGATTGACATCCACCAAGAGGCTTTTCATCTGACGCTTTAGCCAGTCGTGATGCCTATCTTGTTTTTGGTGAAGGGCCACAAGAAGCTCTCGGTCAGTGAGGGCATGAGCGCGCTTCTTGGGTCTTTGAGCATTTGTGTTGTCTGTGGCTTCAGTAGATGCTGGGTGTGGCGCACGTGTAGTGCCAGCCAACGGATACACCCTGGATATGGCTTCAACACCTTCAACGTTCTGCGTGAAGCTCTGGTGTTCTGCATTCCGAAGATTTAAAGGTTGCTTGGCAGGTTCAGGATATATGGCTTCAGCAGAGGTATCCACATCTGGCAAGAAGATCCGATGGTTTCGGGCTGAGGGCTGATACAAGATCGCAGAGTGCAGTTTGATCAGCCTCATCACCCAAGGAGCATAGAACTTCAAACCAAATAATTCTGAGCTTGACGCTGCAAGTTGGCGTATGAAGAGATCCTGTGCGTTGAAGCATTTGCCATGCAGGATATAGAATATGAGAGTCTTCATTGCACCCTCAATCTTGGCATGTGGAGAGTGTCCCTTAATGGGCCAGAGAGTCCGCCGGATGATGTGATATATGGTCCTGGGCAGGTACTCAAGGTCTTCAACGAAGAACACAGTTGGATAGGGTGCATCCTGAGGCAATGGCTTCATCATTGAGAGCATCTGACTCATATTTGGTTCAGGCCTCTGGAATATGGTCTCAATAGCTTCAGAATGTAGTTGACAGCCTTCCTCGAAGAATTCGCTAGGAGTGGGCAGGCCGGTGAGCTCAATGATATCAAATGCATTGGCTTCATGATGGACATTGCCGGTCATCCACTCCAGGACCCAAGTCTTCGGATCTCTGTTGTATCCTTTTATATGGAGGGTGGCATAGAACTGAAGCAGAAGCTCTTCATTCCAGTGCTCTTCATCAATGACAAACGGCAGCAGACCCACTTGCTTGAAGCAATCCAAGGCTTCCTCAAGACATGGCAGACCAGCAATGGCTTCAACCTCAAGGCGCTTGTGCGGGAAGATGCGACCTTGGTTGTATAGGATGCTTGAGTAGTAGCTGCGCTGAGGATAGCTCCAGAACCTATCTGATACAATCCTTTCCCTTGAATAGGGGTTCTTGGAGCTGTTGAAAAATGTATTGTCTGCCTTGAAGCTATTGATATCAAAGGAGCCAGGTGCTGATGCAGGACCTGGGAACCTTGGCAGCCTTGGGACTGGCTTCTGAACATGAGGCCTGTGCTCAACATGCTAATCAAATTGAGGACCTGCAGCAGACTCAGGAACAGAAGTGTCTGGCTCAGTAGCTTCGCTGTCTGCTGAAGCATTTGGTGGGGCGGGCTCCACATTGGCTTTAGTGTTTGTGGTGGCAGCCTCAACATTTTCTTCCTCCGCTTGTGTAGTTGGAGGGACAACCTCAGGCACGTTCTCCTGGAGAACTGCATCTTGATGTAGCGGGGGAGTGGGTTCTGGTGGTGCTTCTTCATTGTCTTCGGCTGATGCAGCCGGAATTTCTTCAGTATGGACTTGAGGCCTTGGACCTTTGCGAAGCCTACGGAACGCAGACGACGCATGTGGGGTTGGAGTGGGCTGGGCCTCAAAGTCTTCTTCCTCCTGAGGGCGATCCGCCCATGACTCATCTTGTGCCATTGGCGTTAGAGGACGACCAATGCTGATGAGTTCGCTTGTTTCAAGCTGAGGAAGGGCTGCACCATCTTGTACATTGTTCTGGTGACCAATGTCTTCAGCAGCGATGGGGTCGGCTGCTGGAATGTCTTCAGCTTCAGGAGCCTCTGTGGGAGCAGGCTCATGAACTGTCAGCTGACGTTCTGCGTTGGGGTGAATGACAGAGAGGGGTTCAACCATGAAGGGCTCTGTGGGAGCAGCCCGAGCTTTCTTGATCTTGCGCTTCTTCTTGGTGGGGTCAGAAGGAGAGGCTTCAGAGTGTTTCCTCTTCCTAGCTTCAGCCTCTGCATTCCGTGTCTTCTTAAGCTCTGAAGCGGTTGACCGGCTCTTTGGCTTCGAGCCAGTCGTGGCGGTTGGGAAGACAATCGGAATAGCTTCTTGTCTTGGTGCCTCTGGTTCATTCACAGCAGGCTGCTTCTTCTTCTTCGCGGCCATCTTGGGGTCGATGCCAGGAAGCCCAAGTGCCTTGCGCTTCTCGGCCTCATTGTAGGCCTGCACACATCGTTCTGCCAGAGACTTCATCCACTCACGCGAGCCCTGAGCTTCAGCACGCTTCTTCAGGAAATTTTCCTTGAGCTCATGCAACATGGTTTTGAAGCTCTTCACTTCCTGCACGCTGAGCCTGGCCATGTGCTTCTTGAACTGAGCCTTTTCATGATCAATTTTTTGCTTCAGCTCAACTATGCGCTGAGCAATGGCAAGTTCTGAAGCAATTGCGCCTTGGAAGGCAACGCTGAGGCCGACAGGCAGCTGCAGATCTTCGAAGCTTATGTCTGGGGAGGCAAACCATTCATCGATGAAGTTGTGGATGATGGCGACATCAAAGAGAGGCAAATTGTTGAAGATTTCAGCTTCTTCTTTGCTTTTGATAAGCTGCTCTAGAGCGTCATCTCCAAGATCTTCATCGCTAGATAGATCAATGGCTTCGCTGCGCAGAATGGCAGCAGCAGTGAGCTCTTTGCCGGTTTGTTGCTGGGGCTCCTTTTCTTTCTGGGGCTTGGAGACGTGGGATACGTCTTCAGACTGCACACTGACTTCAGGAGGTGCAGTTTTCAATGGCTTCACCCTTGAGATTTTTGAGGCAGGGGCTGGCTTTGAAGCTTTTGGCTTCTTTGACTGCTTTGGCTTCGGCACAGCAGGAGCTTCATCAGACTCAGAGTCAGCTGGAGGGTCATTCACGGCAGTCCCTTGGACTAAGATGCGGGTGATGAGGCCCTCAAGATTGGCATATGGACCGATGATATTGGGTTCTGCGTAGCGTGTGCCATCTGCCCTTGGTGCGGAGGGACCAGGGTTGAAGTCTAACCCAAATTTCTTCTTGTTCAGCTTCGCTGATTGTTGGGCAAACTGGTAGTTGCGCTTGAACAGATTGTCGTCACGACACCAGAGGAGTGACGATGGATGCGCATCATCAGGTTGTGGTCCTCGGACCATGCATGGGTAGAAGCCTTGAGCAATGGCTTCATCTCTGGTCCTGGGTATGAGATTCTTGAAACGGATGTCCCCCCATGGTCTCCTGATGGCACTTTTCTCAGCATACTCCTCGGTGACGAAGCGGTATTTGAACCATTGTTCTGCCCAATAGCGTCGAATCCATTGGATTCAAGTCTTGCGCTGCCCATAGTTCTCTTCAGGATCTGTTTTATACATTTCTGCCAGGTCTTCAGGAAGATCTTTGGAAGTTCCTTCACGTCTCTGTCTGCCCCCCTTCCTTGCTGCTGCTTCTGAAGCCATAAACTTTAACTTGAAAGGCTTCAAAGGCTTTCTTTTGCTGGACCAATAGGAACTGGCTTCAGGAGAGTTTACGTGATGCTATAGGAATTCTGCAAATGAATGCAGACTATGAGAACTGAAGGATTCTCCCATGGACATGTACCCGTGACAGCATTAAGGTGCGAGGGAAGGGGAAGAGGTCATATGCATTCTCAGAAGTTTTTGAAGATTAATCAGTTTAGAAGACATTGACCTCATCGTGCGAAGACATTCACTCATAGATAAGAAGTTGGTTCCAGATTTGTACGAACCCACAGATCAGTACAAGTGAGGAATCTAACTACTTCATGAAGCACAAGTGAATATACTAGGCATGTTATGAGATGCAGATTGAGAGATCTATCTTATGTGAAGAGAAACTTCTTATGGTAGAAAGTGACAGAACCATGAGATCAAAAGAGGCTGTAAAAAGAAGTTTTATTTACCACACTTGGAACTGCTAGACGGAAGTGGGAGATGATGCCGAGCAGTTCAGTCCTCTGTGCCCTAACTTGGCGACGGAAGACACCTACGGCGACAGCGGAGAGGACAATGTCCGCAGTCGGCGTGAAGACGGCGTCGGAGAGGTTGCGGCAGCGAAGCGCTTCGTCGCCGGCGTCGTCGAGAGCTAGCGGTGGCGCTAGGGTTCGTGCGAGGGTGGAATAAGGAGATAATGACCGCGGTAAGTGTGAACTTATTCGCATTTGAGTAGTACGTGGCCATCATGCGGTATTTTGGGGGCAGTTCCACAACCCACGCACGCCTGGATTGTCGGGCGATCGTTCCTACTTCTCCGGATTTTATGTGGAGGAATGAGCATTGAAAACGGACTTTATGGTTGTCTCTTTATCTTCTACTGACAAGGACGCAGTGAAGACATTCGACAGTTCAATGGAATGCATATGACTTAGAGAGATAGAGTTTGAGATAGAAAGCATAGAGAAGTTTGGGGTCCGATCACATTCACTTAGTTCAAAAGATTCAACACGAAGACATAGCTATAAGTGAATGCTGTAGAGGACAGAACACTAGCATATATATATCTATACAATCAACGTAGTGAAGATAATCATGAAGACATGTTCGAAGCCAAACCAAATGTGAAGACAACCAAATGTGAAGATATTGCAAGGTAACGCCATGAGTGAAACACTTCAAAATAGAACGTTTGGTGGTGGCGTTACCCACCGTATAGGAAGTATTAGACCTAGACACGGCGCACAATTATCGTGGCGCTCCGAAGTCAAATTCCACATTAATGTATTCACACTTAGGATGTATGTCTTCATTGAATGAAGATATACTTTACTTTGTGTGTTGCACATCTAAGTCATCAATATGCATAAGTGTTAGGATGTGTGCCTGATCACAGGACATTTGAGGATTCCAAGATATTTAGCTCACACCGTAACTTGCAAAATCTCTTCTCATCCAAGGGCTTGGTGAAGATATCTGCCAATTGCTCTTCAGTGTTGACATGTATGATATCAATGTCTTCCTTCACAACATGATCTCTGAGAAAGTGATGACGAATTTCAATGTGCTTTGTCTTCGAGTGCTGAACTGGGTTGTTGGCAATCTTGATGGCGCTTTCGTTGTCGCAGTAAAGTGGCACTTGCTTCAGATGAATGCCATAGTCCTTGAGTGTTTGCTTCATCCACAGAAGCTGAGCGCAGCAAGATCCAGTAGCAATGTATTCAGATTCAGCAGTGGAGAGAGATACACAGTTCTGCTTCTTTGAAGACCAACATACAAGTGATCGTCCCAGAAAATGACATGTGCCTGATGTAGACTTGCGATCAACTTTGTCACCAGCATAATCAGCATCCGAAAATCCAACCAAATCAAACTCTGAGCCCTTGGGATACCATAATCCTAGAGTTAGGGTGTGAGCCAAATATCGAAGAATTCGCTTCACAGCTAAGTGATGCGACTCCTTTGGTGCCGCTTGAAATCAAGCACACATGCAAACACTAAGCATAATATCTGGCCTAGATGCACATAAATAAAGCAAAGAACCAATCATGGAGCGGTATACCTTTTGATCGAACTCTTTACCATTGTCGTCAGGACCTAGATGATGTTTGGCTGGCATTGGTGTTGTGAAGCCTTTGCAGTCTTGCATACCGAACTTCTTCAGGCAATCTTTGAGATACTTCTCTTGAGATATGAAGATGCCATTGCGTTGTTGTCGTATTTGAAGACCAAGGAAGAACTTCAGTTCCCCCATCATGGACATCTGATATTGCTCTTGCATCATATATCCAAACTCTTCACTGTACTTCTGATTGGTGCAGCCGAAGATAATGCCATCCACATATATTTGGCACACAAACAGTTCACCATCATATGTCTTCGTGAAAAGAGTGGGATCCAGGGAACCAGGTATGAAGCCTTTGCTCTTCAGGAAGTATTTGAGTGTGTCATACCAGGCCCTAGGGGCTTGTTTGAGGCCATACAGAGCCTTGTTGAGCTTGTATACCATGTCAGGATGTTTTGGATTTTCAAAGCCAGGTGGTTGTGCAACATACACTTCTTCTTCAATCTTGCCATTGAGAAAGGCACTTTTCACATCCATTTGATATAGAAGTATGTTATGATGATTTGCATATGCCAGCAGTATGCGTATGGCTTCAAGCCTTGCCACAGGAGCAAATGTTTCATCGAAGTCAATGCCCTCCACTTGAGTATATCCTTGAGCAACGAGACGAGCTTTGTTTCTGACAACTTGACCATGCTCATCTTGCTTGTTGCGGTATATCCATTTGGTGCCTATTATATTGTGCTTCCGTGGATCAGGACGCTTAACCAGTTCCCATACATTATTCAGCTCAAACTGTTGAAGCTCTTCTTGCATAGCTTGAATCCATTCAGGTTCCATGAAGGCTTCTTCAACTTTCTTGGGTTCTGATATGGAGACGAATGCGAAGTGCCCACAGAAATTTGCTAGCTTAGTTGCCCTTGCACGAGTGAGTGGACCAGGTGCATTGATGCTGTCAATTATTCTGTCAATCTGCACTTCATTGGCAACACGAGGATGTACAGGGCGAAGACTTTGCTCTTGCTGATCTGTGTTGTTGTTGGGAGGAATGTCTTCAGGCTGAGCATTG
Source organism: Triticum urartu (assembly GCF_003073215.2). Lineage (NCBI taxonomy): Eukaryota > Viridiplantae > Streptophyta > Magnoliopsida > Poales > Poaceae > Triticum > Triticum urartu. The sequence continues at coordinate 233,315,535 of NC_053026.1, forward strand.
TCTTCATGTTGATCAGGTGCTGAGATGATAAGTTCTTCTTCAGGATGAGCTTCAGAAGGTATAATCTCTCCAGTTCCCATTAGCTTGATTGATTCACTAGCTGGAACTTCATCTAGCACATTTGGCAGTTGCTCTCTTTGTGAACCATTTGTCTCATCGAACCGCACATCCACTGTTTCAACAACTTTGTAATGAAAGAGGTTGAAGACTCTGTAGGAGTGCGAATCCTTTCCATATCCAAGCATAAAGCCCTCATGTGCTTTTGGTGCAAACTTTGAGGTGTGGTGTGGGTCCTTGATCCAGCACCTTGAGCCAAATACTCTGAAGTAACTGACATTTGGCTTCTTGCCGGTTAGGAGTTCATAAGATGTCTTGTTCAGAAGCTTGTGAAGATAAACACGATTGATTGTATGACATGCAGTATCAATGGCTTCAGTCCAGAATTTTCTTGGAGTCTTGTATTCATCTAGCATCGTTCTGGCCATCTCAATGAGTGTTCTGTTCTTGCGTTCGACGACGCCATTCTGCTGTGGCATGTACGGAGCTGAGAATTCATGTGTGATGCCCAAGGTATCAAGATATGTATCAAGTCTAGTGTTCTTGAATTCAGTGCCATTGTCACTTCTGATGTGCTTTATCTTGGCGCCAAAATTGTTCATAGCTCGACTGGCGAAGCGTCTGAAGACATCCTGCACTTCAGTCTTGTAAAGGATTATGTGCACCCAAGTATATCTAGAGTAATCATCAACAATGACGAAGCCATAGAGGCAAGCAGTAGTAGTAAAAGTTGAGTAGTGAGTGGGACCGAAAAGATCCATGTGGAGCAGTTCGAAGGGTTGAGTAGTAGTCATGATTGTCTTCGAAGGATGTTTTTCCCTTGTCATCTTCCCTGCTTCACAGGCACCGCATAAGTGATCTTTCTTGAACTTGACGCCCTCGATGCCTATGACATGCTTCTTCTTCGCAAGGGTGTGGAGGTTCCTCATGCCAGCATGCCCAAGCCTCCGATGCCAAAGCAAGCATTCTGAAGCTTTTGCAAGAAGACATACTGCAAGTTGTGGCCCTGCCGAGAAATCTACCACATACAAATCATCTTTCCGATACCCTTCAAACACTAGGGACTTGTCAGATTCCATTAGTACTAGGCAACGATATTTTCCAAACATTACGATCATGTTCAAATCGCAAAGCATTGAGACAGACATTAAGTTGAAGCCAAGGGATTCAACAAGCATGACTTTATCCATGTGTTGATCCTTTGAGATTGCAACTCTACCTAGACCCAATACCTTACTTTTACCAGTGTCAGCAAATGTGATGTGGCTCTTGTCGGATGGACGTAAGGTTGAGTCCATAAGAAGGCTTCTTTTGCCAGTCATGTGATTTGTACACCCACTGTCAATAATCCATTCTGAAGACTTTGAAGGCGCTGGTGTCGTACCCTACAGTGCAGTTAGGGGGATAGGCTTCACGAAGAGAATTGTGAAGCAAAAACATTTGACGAACCAGTGGGTTATGAAAACTTAGATCCAGATTAGGACTAATAGGAAGAGTAGCATGCGATTCTAGAACGAAGTACATAATGATGCCATTCGGGCATTTTATCTTGCGCCCTACAAGATTTTTAAGGTCCCCAGCAATAGCGTCAGAGGATTTTGTTTTTCTGCTAGAGACCTTTCCCTGCAAAAGAGAGTTAAGCTTTCTTAACCACCCACATCTTCAAGGGTGGCTTAGAAGCAATAAGTCTAAGTGCAGCATCTGAGAATTTTGGCTTTGAAGCCTTAGCAAACAGTCTTGCAGGTGGACAATAATACTCATAGGAATAGGCAGAATAATTTTTGGTCATATGAACATGACGGTTCGATGAACCGCTCTCATATTCATATGCCTGAGTATGGTTTCCCTGCAAAACATTTGCGTTAGTGTGACTCAGGTGAGTCCTCTGATTGTATGAAGCCTTTGGACCGTATGAAGCCTTTGGTCTGAGGTTTGTCTTCTTGAAGTGAGGTGTCATGAAGACATTCACAGGAAGATTTTCCAGACACTTTTTCGGAACCCAGATCTTCTTCATAGGCGGTCCATTCCTGCAGTTAGTACCAATGTACCTGGCAAACACTTCACCATTCTGATTCTTAAATAGTTTATAGTTTGCATCAAAGGATTCATCAATGATAGTGGGGTTAGCACATGTGAAGCCAGATAAATTGGATGGATCTGCTGAAGTTTCCTTTGCAGCAACCCATGTGGTTTTGGGGTACTGCTCAGGTTTCCAGTAAGAGCCATCTACATTTATTTTCCTTATGAACCCAACACCCTCTTTCCTAGGGTTTCGGTTCAGAATCTGTTTCTTGAGGATATCACATAATGTTTGATGTCCTTTAAGACTTTTGTACATCCCTGTTTCAAGCAATGTCTTCAACCTAGCATTCTCATCAGCAATAGCAGTGGTATCCTCAGCAGAGGGGTTAGTTACCACATCAACAGTTGAAGATATTGCAACAGCAGTAGCAGTGGAACATTCAGCAACAGAAGTAGCATTATCACGCTCAATGCATTTAAGACATGGTGGTTCAAATCCTTCCTGAGCGGAACTGATCTGTTCGGCGCGAAGTGACTCGTTTTCCTTTTGAAGATCTTCATGAGCCGCTCTCAACTTCTCGAGTTCTTGCTTCCTTTGAAGATAATCATAGGAAAGCTTTTCATGAGTTGTTGAGAGAGTATCAAGACGATCTTCAAGTTCCTGATACTTAATGTGAAGATTTTTTATGTCTTCAATTAAGGATTCAGATCGAGTCATTTCAGCACCCAATAGATCATCGCTTCTGTCTAACAGTTTTTGAATATGTTCCATAGCTTTCTGTTGTTCAGTTGCAATTTTAGCAAGTGTTTTGTAGCTGGGTTTTGAATCACAGTCAGAGTCATCGTCACTAGATGTTTGATAGCGAGTAGTGCGTGTGTTTACCTTGGCACCGCGTGCCATGAAGCAGTAGGTAGGAGTGGAGTCGCTCTTGTCATTTGCATCGGTGTCGGTGATGAAGTCATTGTCTTCTGTGTTGAAGATGGACTTGGCGACGTATGCTGTAGCCAGACTCGCAATGCCAGAATCAGACTCCTCTTCAGACTCCACCTCTGCCTCCTCAGAAGCGGACTCCTACTCTGAATCCATTTCCTTGCCAACAAACGCACGTGCTTTGCCAGATGAGCTCTTCTTGTGTGATGAAGACTTTGAGGAAGACTTGGAAGAAGACTTTGAGTATTTCTTCTTCTTCTTGTCGTCAGAATCATATTCCTTGCTCTTCTTCCTTCTGTTCTCATTGTCCCACTGTGGACACTCAGAGATGAAGTGTCCAGTTTTCTTGCACTTGTGACATGTTTTCTTCTTGTAGTCATGAGCAGAAGCTTCATCATTCCTTGAGCTTGATCGTGAAGATTTTCTGAAGCCTTTCTTCTTGGTGAATTTTTGGAACTTCTTCACTAGCATTGCAAGTTCCCTTCCAATGTCTTCAGGATCATCAGAACTGCTGTCAGATTCTTCTTCAGATGAGGAAACAGCTTTTGCCTTCAAGGCACGAGTTCGCCCATAGTTTGGACCGTAGATATCTCTTTTCTCAGAAAGCTGAAACTCATGTGTGTTGAGCCTCTCAAGTATGTCAGACGGATCGAGTGTCTTGAAATCAGGACGTTCTTGAATCATCAGGGCTAGGATGTCAAACGAACTATCAAGTGATCTCAGCAGCGTCTTGACGACTTCATGTTTGGTGATCTCAGTGGCGCCGAGGGCTTGAAGCTCATTTGTGATGTCAGTGAGCCGGTCAAATGTGTGCTGGACATTCTCATTGTCATTTCGCTTGAAGCGGTTGAAGAGGTTGCGAAGAACACTGATTCTTTGATCTCTCTGGGTTGAGACGCCTTCATTGACCTTGGAGAGCCAGTCCCATACCAGCTTAGATGTCTTCAAGGCACTCACACGGCCATACTGTCCTTTTGTCAGATGACCACAGATGATATTTTTGGCAGTAGAGTCCAGTTGAGTGAACTTCTTGACATCAGCAGCAGTGACACCTTCTCCAGCCTTGGGAACGCCGTTCTCGACGACATACCATAGGTCGACGTCAATGGCTTCAAGATGCATGCGCATCTTATTCTTCCAGTAGGGATATTCAGTTCCATCGAAGACGGGGCACGCAGCGGAGACTTTGATTATCCCTGCAGTCGACATAGCTAAAACTCCAGGTGGTTAAACCGAATCACACAGAACAAGGGAGCACCTTGCTCTGATACCAATTGAAAGTGCGTTATATCGACTAGAGGGGGGGTGAATAGGCGATTTTTATGAAAGTCTTCAAAACGTGAGAGTTATGAAGACAAACAGCAAAGATTATGCCTATTACTATGCAGCGGAAGTTAGATTACACTAGGCCAGCCATGGTCATGTATTCAATAGAGTGAAAGTACAATGACAAACAACTGCAGTGTAATAAGGATCAGGTAGGAAGAAGTTATGAAGCCAAACAGATCATACATTCACGTTGTGAAGACAAAAGATAAAGCAAGCATGCAATGGCTTCACAATGTGTAACAGTAAGAAAAGGAAGTGAAGATGAAACCAGTGACTCGTTGAAGACAATGATATGTTGGACCAGTTCCAGTTGCTGTGACAACTGTACGTCTGGTTGGAGCGGCTAGGTATTTAAACCTTAGGACACACAGTCCCGGACACCCAGTCCTGAACACACAGTCCAGGACACCAAGTCCTCACCGTATTCTCCTTGAGCTAAGGTCACTTAGTCCTCGCCCAATCACTCTGGTAAGTCTTCAAGGTAGACTCCCAAACCTTCACAAACTTCGTTCACTAGCAATCCACAATGTCTCTTGGATGCTTTGAACGCGACGCCTAACCGTCTGGAGGATTCATAGTCCTCAAGTGTAATAAGTCTTCAGATCACACAGACAAGAAGACTCAAGTGATGCCCAATTTTCTCTGGCTCTGGGTGGTTAGGGGTTTTCTCCTCACTAGGAATTTTCTCTCAAAGGCTTCGAGGTGGGTTGCTCTCAAACGACAAAAGCCGTGCACTGAAATCTGAGCAGCCAACCGTTTATGGTTGTGGGGGTGGGCTATTTATAGCCACTTGGCAACCCGACCTGATTTGTCCGAAATGACCCTGGGTCACTAAGGAACTGACACGTGTCTCAACGGTCAGATTTCAAACTCTCATGGCAACTTTACTTGGGCTACAAGCAAAGCTGACTTGTCCGGCTCTGGACAAGATTCGCTTTCATTGTCTTCACTCGAAGACATAGGTTTTTGGTTTAGGCATCACTTCAGTCATTCTGACTGGTTCTCCTGGACCCCACTTAACAGTACGGTGGTTCCTATGACTCAACACAAAAAATAAAAAGAACTACGAGAGATCTAAGTCTTCGAGCTCCATAGGCTTCATGACGTGTCTTCTTTTGTCATAGTCTTCAATGTGAATATCTTCATATACCACCTTTGTCTTCAATGTCTTCATACATTTTTAGGGGTCATCTCTGGTAGTAAAACCGAATCAATGAGGGACTTCTACCTGTGTTTTCCTGCAATTCTCACAAACACATTAGTCCCTCAACTAGGTTTGTCGTCAATACTCCAAAACCAACTAGGGGTGGCACTAGATGCACTTACATTCTCCCCCTTCTTTGTGATTGATGACAAACTAGTTGAAGTTTTCAACGGGGAATATATT
>NC_053026.1:233322260-233340714 GCF_003073215.2 Triticum urartu
ACCACCGGAAGGGTCCCGGGGGTCCACCGGGTGGGTCCACCTATCCCGAAGGGCCCCATGGGTTGAAGTGGGAGGGGAACCAGCCCCTACTGGGCTGGTGCGCCCCCCTTGGGCCTCCCCTGCGCCTAGGGTTGGAAACCCTAGGGGTGGGGGCGCCCCACTTGGCTTGGGGGGCACTCCACCCCCCTTGGCCGCCCCCCCTTGGAGATTGCATCTCCTAGGGCCGCCGCCCCCCCTTAGGGGTCCTATATATAGTGGGGGGAGGGAGGGCAACCGCACCCTAGCCCCTGGCGCCTCCCTCTCCCTCCCATGACACTCCTCCCTCTCCCTGAGCTTGGCAAAGCCCTGCCGAGATCACCGTTTCTTCTACCACCACGCCGTCATGCTGCTAGATCTTGATCAACCTCTCCTTCCCCCTTGTTGGATCAAGTTGGAGGATACCTATTCCCAACCGTACGTGTGTTGAACGCGGAGGTGCCGTCCGATCGGCGCTAGGTCATCGGTGATTTGGATCACGACGAAGTATCGACTCCATCAACCCCGTTCTCTTGAACCGCTTCCGCACGCCGATCTACAAGGGTATGTAGATGCTCCCTCTCCCCTCGTTGCTAGATGACTCCATAGATTGATCTTTGGTGACGTAGAAAATTTTAAATTCTGCTACGTTCCAACAGTGGCATCATGAGCTAGGTCATGCGTAGTCTATTCACGAGTAGAACACAAAGCAGTGTGGCGTCGTATTGTCAATTTTACTTGCTGGTACTTAGTCTTATCTTGATTCGGCGGTCGTGGATGAAGCGGCCCGGACCAACCTTACACGTACGCTTAACGTGAGACTGGTTCCACCGACTGACATGCACTAGTTGCATAAGGTGGCTGGCGGGTGTCTGTCTCTCCCACTTTAGTCGGATCGGATTCGATGAAAAGGGTCCTTATGAAGGGTAAATAGAAATTGGCATATCACGTTGTGGTTTTGGCGTAGGTAAGAAACGTTCTTGCTAGAAACCTATAGCAGCCACGTAAAAACTTGCAACAACAATTAGAGGACGTCTAACTTGTTTTTGCAGCATGTGCCGTGTGATGTGATATGGCCAAAAGGATGTGATGAATGATATATGTGATGTATGAGATTGATCATGTTCTTGTAATAGGAATCACGACTTGCATGTCGATGAGTATGACAACCGGCAGGAGCCATAGGAGTTGTCTTAATTTATTTATGACCTGCGTGTCAACATAAACGTCATGTAATTACTTTACTTTATTGCTAAAGCGTTAGCCATAGTAGTAGAAGTAATAGATGACGAGACAACTTCAAGAAGACACGATGATGGAGATCATGGTGTCATGCCGGTGACAACGATGATCATGAGCCCCGAAGATGGAGATCAAAAGGAGCAAATGATATTGGCCATATCATGTCACTATTTGATTGCATGTGATGTTTATCATGTTTTACATCTTATTTGCTTAGAACGACGGTAGCTTAAATAAGATGATCCCTCGTAATAATTTCAAGAAAGTGTTCCCCCTAACTGTGCACCGTTGCGAAGGTTCGTTGTTTCGAAGCACCACGTGATGATCGGGTGTGATAGATTCTAACGTTCGAATACAACGGGTGTAAGCCAGATTTACACACGCAATACACTTAGGTTGACTTGACGAGCCTAGCATGTACAGACATGGCCTCGGAACACGGAAGACCGAAAGGTCGAGCATGAGTCGTATAGAAGATACGATCAACATGAAGATGTTCACCGATGTTGACTAGTCCGTCTCACGTGATGATCGGACACGGCCTAGTTGACTCGGATCATGTTTCACTTAGATGACTAGGGATGTCTATCTGAGTGGGAGTTCATTGAATAATTTGATTAGATGAACTTAATTATCATGAACTTAGTCTAAAATCTTTACAATATGTCTTGTAGATCAAATGGCCCATGTTGTCCTCAACTTCAACGCGTTCCTAGAGAAAACCAAGCTGAAAGACTGGGTCCGGAACCTGAGGATCATCCTCATAGCTGCCAAGAAAGATTATGTCCTAGAAGCACCGCTAGGTGACGCACCCATCCCAGAGAACCAAGACGTTATGAACGCTTGGCAGTCACGTGCTGATGATTACTCCCTCGTTCAGTGCGGCATGCTTTACAGCTTAGAACCGGGGCTCCAAAAGCGTTTTGAGCAACACGGAGCATATGAGATGTTCGAAGAGCTGAAAATGGTTTTCCAAGCTCATGCCCGGGTCGAGAGATATGAAGTCTCCGACAAGTTCTTCAGTTGTAAGATGGAGGAAAATAGTTCTGTCAGTGAGCACATACTCAAAATGTCTGGGTTGCATAACCGCTTGACTCAGCTGGGAGTTAATCTCCCGGATGACGCGGTCATTGACAGAATCCTTCAGTCGCTTCCACCGAGCTACAAGAGCTTTGTGATGAACTTCAATATGCAGGGGATGGAAAAGACCATTCCTGAGGTATATTCAATGCTGAAATCAGCGGAGGTGGAAATCAAAAAGGAACATCAAGTGTTGATGGTGAATAAAACCACTAAGTTCAAGAAAGGCAAGGGTAAAAAGAACTTCAAGAAGGACGGCAAGGGAGTTGCCGCGCCCGGTAAGCAAGCTGCCGGGAAGAAGTCAAAGAATGGACCCAAGCCTGAGACTGAGTGTTTTTATTGCAAGGGAAGTGGTCACTGGAAGCGGAACTGCCCCAAATACTTAGCGGACAAGAAGGCCGGCAACACTAAAGGTATATGTGATATACATGTAATTGATGTGTACCTTACCAGTACTCGTAGTAGCTCCTGGGTATTTGATACCGGTGCGGTTGCTCACATTTGTAACTCAAAGCAGGAGCTGCGGAATAAGCGGAGACTGGCGAAGGACGAGGTGACGATGCGCGTCGGGAATGGTTCCAAGGTCGATGTGATCGCCGTCGGCACGCTACCTCTACATTTACCTACGGGATTAGTTTTAAACCTCAATAATTGTTATTTAGTGCCAGCTTTGAGCATGAACATTGTATCAGGATCTCGTTTAATTCGAGATGGCTACTCATTTAAATCCGAGAATAATGGTTGTTCTATTTATATGAGAGATATGTTTTATGGTCATGCCCCGCTGGTGAATGGTTTATTCTTAATGAATCTCGAGCGTAATGTTACACATATTCATAGTGTGAATACCAAAAGATGTAAGGTTGATAATGATAGTCCCACATACTTGTGGCACTGCCGCCTTGGTCACATAGGTGTCAAACGCATGAAGAAGCTCCATGCAGATGGACTTTTGGAGTCTCTTGATTACGAATCATTTGACACGTGCGAACCATGCCTCATGGGTAAAATGACCAAGACTCCATTCTCAGGAACAATGGAGCGAGCAACCAACTTATTGGAAATCATACATACTGATGTGTGCGGTCCAATGAGTGTTGAGGCTCGCGGTGGCTATCGTTATGTTCTCACCCTCACTGATGACTTGAGTAGATATGGGTATGTCTACTTAATGAAACACAAGTCTGAGACCTTTGAAAAGTTCAAGGAATTTCAGAGTGAGGTTGAGAATCAACGTGACAGAAAATCAAGTTCTTGCGATCAGATCGTGGGGGAGAATACTTGAGTCACGAATTTGGCACACACTTAAGGAAATGTGGAATAGTTTCACAACTCACGCCGCCTGGAACACCTCAGCGTAATGGTGTGTCCGAACGTCGTAATCGCACTCTATTGGATATGGTGCGATCTATGATGTCTCTTACCGATTTACCGCTGTCATTTTGGGGCTATGCTTTAGAGACTGCCGCATTCACTTTAAATAGGGCTCCGTCGAAATCCGTTGAGACGACACCGTATGAATTATGGTTTGGGAAGAAACCTAAGCTGTCGTTTCTAAAAGTTTGGGGATGTGATGCTTATGTCAAGAAACTTCAACCTGAAAAGCTCGAACCCAAATCGGAAAAATGCGTCTTCATAGGATACCCTAAAGAAACTATTGGGTATACCTTCTACCTCAGATCCGAAGGCAAGATCTTTGTTGCCAAGAATGGGTCCTTTCTAGAGAAAGAGTTTCTCTCAAAAGAAATAAGTGGGAGGAAAGTAGAACTTGATGAAGTATTACCTCTTGAACCGGTAAGTGGCGCAGCTCAAGAAAATGTTCCTGAGGTGCCTGCACCGACTAGAGAGGAAGTTGATGATGATGATCATGAAACTTCAGATCAAGTTGCTACTGAACTTCGTAGGTCCACAAGGACACGTTCCGCACCAGAGTGGTACGGCAACCCTGTCTGGAAATCATGTTGTTAGACAACGGTGAACCTTCGAACTATGAAGAAGCGATGGCGGGCCCAGATTCCGACAAATGGCTGGAAGCCATGAAATCCGAGATAGGATCCATGTATGAAAGAAGTATGGACTTTGACTGACTTGCCCGATGATCGGCGGAGCCATAGAAAATAAATGGATCTTTAAGAAGAAGACAGACGCGGATGGTAATGTGACCATCTATAAAGCTCGGCTTGTCGCTAAGGGTTATCGACAAGTTCAAGGGGTTGACTACGATGAGACTTTCTCACCGTAGCGAAGCTGAAGTCCGTCCGAATCATGTTAGCAATTGCCGCATTCTATGATTATGAGATATGGCAAATGGACGTCAAAACGGCATTCCTTAATGGTTTCCTTAAGGAAGAATTGTATATGATGCAGCCGGAAGGTTTTGTCGATCCTAAGAATGCTGACAAGGTGTGCAAGCTCCAACGCTCGATCTATGGGCTGGTGCAAGCATCTCGGAGTTGGAACATTCGTTTTGATGAGATGATCAAAGCGTTTGGGTTTACGCAGACTTATGGAGAAGCCTGCATTTACAAGAAAGTGAGTGGGAGCTCTGTAGCATTTCTCATATTGTATGTGGATGACATACTGTTGATGGGAAATGATATAGAATTCTTGGAAAGCATAAAGGCCTACTTGAACAAGTGTTTTTCAATGAAGGATCTTGGAGAAGCTGCTTACATATTAGGCATCAAGATCTATAGAGATAGATCGAGACGCCTCATTGGTCTTTCACAGAGTACGTACCTTGACAAGATATTGAAGAAGTTCAATATGGATCAGTCAAAGAAGGGGTTCTTGCCTGTATTGCAAGGTACGAGATTGAGCACGGCTCAATGCCCGACCACGGCAGAAGATAGAGAAAAGATGAGTGTCGTCCCCTATGCCTCGGCCATAGGGTCTATCATGTATGCTATGCTGTGTACCAGACCTGATGTAAACCTTGCCGTAAGTTTGGTAGGAAGGTACCAAAGTAATCCCGGCATGGAACACTGGACAGCGGTCAAGAATATCCTGAAGTACCTGAAGAGGACTAAGGATATGTTTCTCGTTTATGGAGGTGACGAAGAGCTCGTCGTAAAGGGTTACGTCGATGCTAGCTTCGACACAGATCTGGATGACTCTAAGTCACAAACCGGATACGTGTATATTTTGAATGGTGGGGCAGTAAGCTGGTGCAGTTGCAAGCAAAGCGTTGTGGCGGGATCTACATGTGAAGGAGTACATGGCAGCCTCGGAGGCAGCACAAGAAGGCAATCTGGGTGAAGGAGTTCATTACCGACCTAGGAGTCATTCCCAATGCGTCGGGCCCGATGATTCTCTTCTGTGACAACACTGGAGCTATTGCCCTTGCCAAGGAGCCCAGGTTTCACAGGAAGACCAGGCATATCAAGCGTCGCTTCAACTCCATTCGTGAAAGTGTTCAAAATGGAGACATAGATATTTGTAAAGTACATACGGACCTGAATGTGGCAGATCCGTTGACTAAACCTCTCCCTAGAGCAAAACATGATCAACACCAGAACTGCATGGGTGTTCGATTCATCACAATGTAACTAGATTATTGACTCTAGTGCAAGTGGGAGACTGTTGGAAATATGCCCTAGAGGCAATAATAAAATGGTTATTATTATATTTCCTTGTTCATGATAATTGTCTATTGTTCATGCTATAATTGTGTTATCCGGAAATCGTAATACATGTGTGAATACATAGACCACAACACGTCCCTAGTGAGCCTCTAGTTGACTAGCTCGTTGATCAAAAGATAGTCATGGTTTCCTGACTATGGACATTAGATGTCATTGATAACGGGATCACATCATTAGGAGAATGATGTGATGGACAAGACCCAATCCTAAGCATAGCTCAAAGATCGTGTAGTTCGTTTGCTAGAGCTTTTCCGAATGTCAAGTATCATTTCCTTAGACCATGAGATTGTGCAACTCCCGGATACCGTAGGAGTGCTTTGGGTGTGCCAAACGTCACAACGTAACTGGGTGACTATAAAGGTGCACTACGGGTATCTCCGAAAGTGTCTGTTGGGTTGGCACGAATCGAGACTGGGATTTGTCACTCCGTATGACGGAGAGGTATCTCTGGGCCCACTCGGTAATGCATCATCATAATGAGCTCAATGTGACCAAGTGGTTGATCACGGGATCATGCATTACGGTACGAGTAAAGTGACTTGCCGGTAACGAGATTGAACGAGGTATTGGGATACCGACGATCGAGTCTCGGGCAAGTAACGTACCGATTGACAAAGGGAATTGTATACGGGATTGATTGAATCCTCGACATCGTGGTTCATCCGATGAGATCATCGAGGAGCATGTGGGAGCCAACATGGGTATCCAGATCCCGCTGTTGGTTATTGACCGGAGAGTCGTCTCGGTCATGTCTGCGTGTCTCCCGAACCCGTAGGGTCTACACACTTAAGGTTCGGTGACGCTAGGGTTGTTGAGATATTAGTATACGGTAACCTGAAAGTTGTTCGGAGTCCCGGATGAGATCCCGGACGTCACGAGGAGTTCCGGAATGGTCCGGAGGTGAAGATTTATATATAGGAAGTCAAGTTTCGTCGGGAAAGTTTCGGGGGTAATCGGTATTGTACCGGGACCACCGGAAGGGTCCCGGGGGTCCACCGGTGGGGCCACCTATCCCGGAGGGCCCCATGGGCTGAAGTGGGAGGGGAACCAGCCCCTAGTGGGCTGGTGCGCCCCTTGGGCCTCCCCCTGCGCCTAGGGTTGGAAACCCTAGGGGTGGGGGCGCCCCACTTGGCTTGGGGGGAAGCCACCCCCTTGGCCCGCCCCCCTTGGAGATCCCATCTCCTAGGGCCGGCGCCCCCTAGGGGTCCTATATATAGTGGGGGGAGGGAGGGCAGCCGCACCCTAGCCCCTGGCGCCTCCCTCTCCCTCCCGTGACACCTCTCCCTCTCGCTAAGCTTGGCGAAGCCCTGCCGAGATCACCGTTGCTTCCACCACCACGCCGTCGTGCTGCTGGATCTCCATCAACCTCTCCTTCCCCCTTGCTGGATCAAGTTGGAGGAGACGTCTTCCCAACCGTACGTGTGTTGAACGCGGAGGTGCCGTCCGTTCGGCGCTAGGTCATCGGTGATTTGGATCACGACGAGTACGACTCCATCAACCCCGTTCTCTTGAACGCTTCCGCTCGCGATCTACAAGGGTATGTAGATGCACTCCTCTCCCTCGTTGCTAGATGACTCCATAGATTGATCTTGGTGATGCGTAGAAAATTTTAAAATTCTGCTACGTTCCCCAACAGCCTCCTCCCGCTCACAATTGACATAAACGAACCATCTTTACCAATCAAGCATGCGAAACATGATAAATTTTACTTTGTCCATACAAATGAGATATACCACTTAAACATACAAGTCCTCAATCAAGCTTCACAAAAAACAATACACTCCATGAAACAAAGCATGAGCTAACTCATCACAGAAGTCATTCACAATAGGGATGGAGCCTAGAGCCCCTCACGCACCCAGTGAGGAGCTCGTCATCGTCTCTGGAGGAAGGCTCTGTAGAGCCCAAGCCCCGGGAACCCCTCCGACGCTGTTGCTTGCGAGTTGAGGTCGACACCGGCATGGGTAGCAGGGCCCCTTGCCGACGATTGCGAACCGAATCTTTGGGCCTCTAGAAATAATGCAAGCCTGGAACTGAAATACCTAGAAAGGTGAACTGAATCTTTGAGCCTCTAGACGTAATGCAGCTTGAAACTGAAATACCTAAAAAGGTGACCTGAATCTTTGGGCCTCTAGAAATAATGCAAGCCTGGAACTGAAATGCCTAGAAAGGTGAACTGATTCTTTGGGCCTCTAGAAATAATGCAAGCCTGAACCTGAAATACCTAGAAAGGTGAACTGAATCTTTGGGCCTCTAGAAAGATTTATTACCTCCTTAAGCAGCATCAAACAATTCCATGTGTGCACCACAAATCTATACCAAGTTTAATCAGGATCTACATTTCTAAATCAGAATTAGCGCTAGAGTAAGCAAGATCAATGATATGGATGTGAGACAGAGAAGGAACGAACAAACTCACCCCTCTCGCAACCTCCCTGGTAGATGCGCCGCCGCCACGCACGACAGAGGGAGAAAAATGAACGATGAAGGGGGAGCGGGGCGAGCTTCGAAAGCCAGAGGGAGAGGGTGGCCGAAGGAGGGTGGCGGAGGCCGGAGGGGGAGGGTGGCCGGAGGAGAGAGAGGGCGAGCGGCGGAGCGGCGCTTGGGCGGGCGGCCTGATGAGGAACAGAGAGGAGTCGTGCGAGGGGGGCAGAGGGAGCGATCTAGTGCGGGCAGGGGAGATTTTTTAGTTATCTTTTAGTGGGCCCGAGGAGAACTAACCCAATTAAAACCTCTCCACTGGCTAGTCTTTTTAGCTGGGTTAGAGCAAACTAGCTCAAACTAACCCCTCCTGTTTGGATAATTTGAGGCTATTTCAACCCAAACTAGCTCTAACTCAGGGATACAAACAAAGAGGAGCAGTACTGTACATGCTACAGTCTGGACCATAGCACATTGTTTTTATGGCCATATCAGCACATTGTTTTCTACTGCTGGTTCACTGGCTGCCGTGGTTCGCACTCCTCCGACGTGAGTAGTAGTACTACTAGTATATACCACATGATTCTTTACTCCTTCTTACTACTACGTACTTCGCCGACATGTGCGAGAGCCGGCATCTGGGTCGACGTGTCATGCACGAGATTAGAGTGCGGAACGGAAGGGGGGCATCACCCCGGTCGTACCGCCAGTAATTCATGACTATAGTGAGTAGTCATATCACAAGTCTTTCCAGCAGTAACGCGCCGTCAAATCGCACAACCCAACCTTTCCGGTAGTAAGTAACTTGAATCCGCTACTCCCTCACCCTCCTCGCCTCTGTCAAACCGCCTACGCGAAAACTGCCGCGCGTACTGCCCGGGAAAAGCCCCGCCCTCAACTTTTAGCTACACGAAAATAGTTCGAGCTTGTTCGTTATATATAAATACTAGTACTATATTTTTATTCACCCATGCGTTGTTCAATGAATGGAGGGCTGGGGAGCACAAGTGAACAATACTACTACTAGTAGTAGTAAGTAGGAGTCGTACAGTTAGTCACCTTAAATAGAAAGTTTCTTTTCTTTAATGCCATGTACACAAATTGAAACGCTTGTTGTGGAGAGAAAAAGATAATCACTCCACTATATATGTATGCAGGGGCCTGAGAGCTTGGTTTACTAGGGTTTCTCTCTTCATTCTCTCATCCTCTCAGATCTAAACAAGAAAGCGGTAGCGACATTTTCTCTCTGCTCACCACTGGTCACAGATCCTCTGCCCGTGTCGTTCTCTCCGACACAACGCCGGCTCGGGAGGTCCTCCGGCCCTTCTTCCTCCCTGTCGTATTGTGCGCAGATCCGACCTGCCGCCGCTGACACCCCGACAACCCTCAGTTATAAGTTCTTCGAAAGCGGCCTTGCTCTACTACCCCAGCTCCCCACGTGTCTGCATGTGCATATTTTTCTACTCCCATTACAGCTCTTCCGAATCCACCTAATTTTTTAGTATTATTAGAGGTAAAGCTACTTCATGCATTCGAATCTAGGACTTGGTTCAAACAACGAAGAAAGGGGGAAAGTTGTAGCATGAATCTAGGACTTGATTCAAAGAGGAAATAATATGGTGAAAGTAGTAGAGATCGGATACCCAACCTGGATAAGGAACAGATCAATTATTGGTTGAAAAAAGGATAGAAAGTGGCGGCTGGTGGACAAGTCAACAGAGTATGTCCAGGATTAGATTTGTTGCCCTCACATAGTTAAAAGGTCTCCAGGATTAGATTGCTGCCCTCACATAGTAAAAGGTCTCAGGATTAGATTTGCTGCCCTCACATAGTAAAAGGTCTCCAGGATTAGATTTGCTGCCCTCACATAGTAAAAGGTCTCCAGGATTAGATTTGCTGCCCTCACATAGTAAAAGGTCTCCAGGATTAGATTTGCTGCCCTCACATAGCATGAACAAACTCGGCATCACCACTTTATGCCTCCTATAGGTACATTGTGCTAATGCGTCCACTGTCGTATGTCCTTATACCAACCTCTTGCTGTTGTTAATGTAAGGGCGCATGTAAAATGAAGCGATCACACTGTTACCTTAAGGACATGTCTAACCAGTGTTATTGTTAATCTAATTCCTCTAGTGATATGATGCAATTAAACTGTGTAACAAATGGTACTCCTGCTGTTTTCCCCAGTATGATAAGTAAGTTGCTCCTTTACGCTGCTGAGTGTCCTGGTGTCCCCACAGTCCCATGCCCTTAAACCAACTCTTTAGTTGATGTTGATTTACTGTATCTAGTAAACAATCAATGCCACCATTAAAGTAATCCCATATTTGACGAATGTCATTGTTGATCATAATGCTTCCGGTAACATGAAGCATTGCTGACGTTTTAAAATTTCTACTGTCCTTGCATGATTTCCATGAACATCATGAAGACGCTTCTTTTCATTTCATGTATGTTTCATATATTCTTATTGACCAGCAACTGTTTACTTTGTATCTTTTTGTGCAGATAGGGATATCCATTTCACCTTGTTGCTATTGTGACCTTTTGGTGAACTGCACAAAACACTTTTTTGGAATGAGTGTCTTGTGCAGTTCAACTAAAATGTCACGTGGGCAACATCTCTCAATTTTGGTGAAACTGCACAAAATGGTGATTGGAGTTTCCAAAATCTCCGTCAAATTCTGCTGGTAATCTCGTGCAACATTTTATTAGCCTTTGCAAGATGAGCCATCACTGTCACCACGATGGCACTTTATTTTAGTGGAACTGCACAAAAGGATAAGCAAATTATAGTTGCACCTTACATGAGCCGGACAACCAACCTTAATGTTCCTCAATTTTAGTGCAACTACTAAAGAAGAACCTGCCAGCTCAGGAGAGCAAGTACTTCTTGCTAGCTGAATGGTCCAATCTTTGCTTCATTTCAGGTGAACTGCAGAAAAAGGCGCATGAATTGAATCATGGAACTCTAGGCAGGCCTCATCCGAGTGGAGCTGGAGGTTGAGTTCAAGGAGTGCCATTATTATAGTAATCATGCTCTTCTTATTTGTGTTGTGCAAACAGGAATACTCAACTACAGATGTTGTGACGGTCAAGAGCATTCGCCAAGTTCTTCGATTGTATGACACGTCTAGCCAAGATGGATTTAATCCCGATATTCACTTTATCAAAAGGCTCTAATGGGTTGGTTCTGAATCTTGCAAGCTGGGAATCAATGAGATGTGTAGGCATCTTTGTTGTACTTATTATTTGAATCTTATTTGTTGGTTCTGAATCTTGCAAGCTGGGAATCAATGACATGTGTAGGCATCTTTGTTGAACTTATTATTTGGATCTTATTTGTTGGTTCTAAATCTTGCAAACTGGGAAACACGGCATGATGATGCGAGGACAACAACCATAACAAACAGTTCAAATTGGTAGTATTATCTATGTGAAAGCGCGACAAATGTGCTGATTGTGTGCATCTTGAGAATAATAATTCTAATTGTTGTGCATGTTGATCCTGTGGCACTGATAGAATGAGCCAATGCATTTCTTGTTTTAAGTATAATTTTTTATTAAAGCTAATTAAATTTAAGTAAAATGACCACTAACTCTTGTTATTACAGTACCAATACAGACCCGCTCGTGAACCGGCGTGTGGCCGGAGTAGGTTTCTTAATGGAGGCGTTTGAATGCGCCGAGGGTGCATCTTCTGCCGGGCGTGCAGCGGGCGAGGGAGGGGTAGTAACTGTTGTCGCATGTACATACTCAGATTACTGTTGAATCCAGTTCCCCAAGAGCTGAAAAACGAATTGCCGCTGCCGCCTACCCACTCATTCACCTGAAGAGACTCCAATGGCGATCCAAGGGGTGAGCCTGCTAGATATGGACTTCAGCAAGGAGTTCCCCTTTGAGTTCGCCGTTCAGTTCTATGGCTGCACCAAGTTGAATGTGATGTACACCAACGATCCGAACTTGGTGAAGCTCTGCTTCGCCGAGTTCAAGCAGTACCTACAGGACGAGAAAGCACAAGGTCGCAGGACTAGACCTTATGCCCATCCATTCGTCTCCTGACAGGGACCAGCGGATCGCCATCGCCCAGGTATGTGTGCGGGACGAGGTTCTCGTCTACCACTGTTGTAGGGCCATCAGAGATTCTGGAGCATTCGCCCGTTTCATCGGCAGCGCCGACTGCACCTTCGCTACGGTGGAGAGAAGGAAGAACGCGACGATTCGGCCATCTGGTGCAACAAGCTTGTCGAAGCAATGCAAGATCATCAGCAATGGGCAGGAGAAGGACTCCTTGGTTGACCTCGCCGAGACCATCATCGACCCTTGATACGCCAACATGAAAGAAGACAACGATACCAAAGGACCTGAACACGTGGGCGGTACCTCTGAATCTAGCCTACATAACCTACGCGGCCAAGGACGCATACGCATGCTACGCCATGTACAAGCGGATCTTGGACATGAGGGCGTGTCTGCTTCCCGTAACCGGCGAGTACACGGACTGTGGCAGCGTCATGATCAAGCGTGCCAGGAAGGTCTAGATGTTGTACTTTATCTGTTTATAAGCACCTTAATCATCTCAGTGTTTCATGCATTAGCCTATGTGTCATAATTATCTGTTTTGTCCGAAATATTTCTTTTAAGAACCCATTAACCTGTTTGCTTTTTAGTGGCTATTTGCTTATGTATGTAACTAGTTCACTCGTCTGTTTCAAAAAAAACTAGTTCACTCGGCTGTCGTGCTTTGAATCTCCTTCCTCCTAACATACCCCCCTTCTCAGGTGGACCCAGCAGGTCTCGTACACAAACATATGGGACCAACCACCCATCCTTTGTATTTCTTTATTTTGTTCAATCTTTCATCCTCTTCCTATACAACAGCTGGTCATCATAGTCTACGGTGTTGGCCAGGCCATCCCTCTATTCCCACACATTGTCCAAACGGTGGTAGCTCCACCGGCCCACCCTGCACCCGAACAAGTCAACCCTCGTACTCTCCTCCGCCTGCGTCTTCCCCCACTCCGGTTCGTTCGGTCCGAGGTCTCAACGTCGTCCTCCGCCTTGGTGCTCTCGCCGTGGCGCCGGCGTCTGTCGTTCCCAACATGGTCAGCAAAACAAGAGGAATCGGGAGACAACTGTTCGTCGAGAGGCTGACAGCCCCGGGCCCACCAGGTCCATGGCCTAGGTTTTGTTGTTTAACATGGGCAGCCCACGACATATTTCAACATTTTTTGGATCCAGCAGGTATCAAGCGGCCTCTGGGCCTCCCAACCTAGCTTGTCTGTAACATCAGCAGCCCAAGTTATGTTTGTTTTTTCAAGACGACGCACAGCTCAGTTCTATTTTTCTATAAGAATGCAAAACTGAACCTATGTTTTCTATAAGAATGCAAAACTAAACCTATATTTATATTTATTTTATTACATATATATATAAAACAACATAAGGTTCCGTTAAACCTGTCGTTCGTCCAACCATTTTATAGACCTTCTTCTTTTCATTTTATATTTTCATTTTCATTAATCCTATATTTGAATTTTCTCCCATTTTCTTTTTCGATTTAAACTGAGTTTTCTCCCAGTACTTTTTCCTAGAACCAACTCAACTGTCTCACGTCTAGCCTAAAAAATTATAATACCCCACGTCCTATTAACTAATCAAATTAAATAGTGATACTATTCATCACTCAAGGTGCAGAATAAGTTATTCTTAATCTGATTTAATCTTACGATAATTTCATAATTAAATTACGTTTGAAATTCAAATAGTTACATTCCTATTGATTCACTACGTAAAATTTTGCATAAGAAAATAAAAATACAGGTCATAAGACAAGAAAATTTGCAATTTATGTATATTTTACATATGTTTTTACGTTTGTAATTTTACATAACATAAAATATTTTTTACGAAGATTATATATTTTCTCACGGTCTCTTTTTACGTTTGAAATAAGATAAAACTTACGGAACGTAAAATTACGGTACATTGATAGTAAAATAGAGGGGGGTGAAGAATAACTATTCCTCACCCAGGGTGACGAATAGCGCGACTGAAATGATATTTTATTTCGTAAATTGAAAGTTCTTATAAAATAATAATAATAATTGTTTATATATAACTTGGCAAGTTAACTCCTAGTGATTGCGTACATAAGCTTGCAAAGATTTTACTGACCAATGCAGTAATAGACGTGCAATCATGTGTTTATGTTTTTATAACATTTCTCCGTCCAGCCCAACATGATATTTTCACCCAGCCCAGCAAGTCTGTGGATTTCGAGAAAAATGCAAATGGGCTTTAAATTCTACCATATATATAAATGGGCTGCATAGATGCTACATCACTGTTTCACCCAGCCCACCAAATGGACTAAAAGAACAAATGGACTGGGTGACATGTGGGCCAGTAGGTCGAAGCCTAAGTAAGGAGTTGGATTTACATCCAACGGCCGACATTCTTCTTCAATCTCTCTCTTCTTCCCCCAGCGCTGCCGGGACCGCCTGCTCCAGCCTCCGGCATCCAGCGGCGTTGTTTTGCGTGCCTCAGCGAAATGCTACCCCGCCGATGGCCAGGCCATCCCACCACTCCGCACCTCCTATTATTCTCTGTCGAGTGTAGGCCCACCCCGCACCGAACCAGTCAAGTTTCCCATTCCTCTCCGTCTGCGAGTCCACTGCCGCGTCTTCCCCATCTCCGGGTCATTCCAGTCTGGGGCCTCACAGTCGTCCATCGCCTCGCTGCTCTCGGCGCAGCATGGTCAACAAACGAGAGTCATCGGAAGACGATTGTACGTGGAGAGCCTGACGGCTGGGACCCACAAGGTCCGTGGTCGCACGCAAGGAAAGTTCCTCCTTATTAAGATGTTTCCTCCCCCTGACAGCTGGGACCCACCGGATGTATCTTTGCACGGAAGGAAGTGCCTCCTTGTTATGCGAAAAAACCATTCCTCCCGATGATAGCTAGGACCCACCAGATTTGGTGGCTGACTTATGGGCCTACTAAGCAGACGTGTACGCAGGGCTTTGTCAACTTAATCAACAAATGATTCTAGCAGCTGGACCGTTGGATGTCAATCCAACAGCCATCTCCTTCTTCAACCTATGTTCTTGCTCCTGTCTCCCGTCAGCGGCAGCGCTGTCGCGCACCCGAACCAGTCAAGTTTCCCACTCCTCTCCATCTGTGACTCCACTGCCGCGTCTTCCCCATCTCCGGGTCGTTCCAGTCTAGGGCCTCACCGTCGTCCACCGGCGTTGGTGCGCTCGGTACGGTGTGGTCAATGTGTTCAACAATCGAGATTCATCGGAAGATGACTGTACGTGAGAGGCTGACAGTGGGGACGCACCACACCCATGGACGCATGCATGCAACTGCATCCTTTTTACCCTGAAAAATAATGTTTTCTCCCCCTGTCTGCTGGGACCCTCTAGCTACATCTTCGCACGCAAGGAAGTGCGTCCTTATTACGGGCAAAAAAATATCTCCCTTGACAGCTGGGACCCAGCAGCTATATCTTCGCACGCAAGGAAATCCGTCTTTATCCTCCCTGACAGCTGGGATCCACCCGGTCGAAGCGTACGTACCGTTCTCTCTCTTGTCGGAACGTGTACGTACATATTGGTCGATCGGTCTCTCTGCAAGTATGAACCATGTCCGAGTAACCAGCGGCACATGTCATAGTAGAGCCCCCCATGTAGCATTTTAGGTTGTCCCGTCTAAACCGTGTACACGTACATACAGCCACACGCCAAAAATACGGCCATGTACGTACATACGAGTGGGGTCTCGAACACCTACTCACGCATATGTATGGCCAGGGCTCGTGTACATGGCTGGGTCGAAATGGAGAAGCTGCGCCGTCGTCATGATCATGGGGAGGCAATGGGCTGAATCGGAACGGAATGCGTCGTCGTGTTCATCGGGAGCCAATCGTCTTGGACGGAACAGCCGATGGAAACAAGGTCTGTCGTATCGCAAAACAGAGGAAACGGCCTTGTGTTCGACCGGCCATGGTCAAAACGGGATCCTGTTCATCGGGAGGGGTCTGGCATACCGCAAAACGGAGGAAACAGACCTCCTACGGTGAAAACGGGGTCCTGTTGATCGGGGGGTGTGGCGTACTGCAAAACAGAGGAAACAGACTTGTGTTGGAGCACTACGGTCTAAACGGGGGTCCTGTTCATCGGGAGGGGTGTGGCGTACCGCAAAACGGGACTCCACGGGATACTGTTCATCTCCACCGTCGATTGCCTCCACGGTCTACTGTTCATCCACCGTCGACCTCCTCCAGCCTCCACCTGCGACTGTTCATCCACGGGCTCCTGTTCATCCAGCCTCCACCGCGCGCTCCTCCATCGGCTACTGTTCAACCAGCCCTCTCCACGGGGTCCTATTCAACCACCCGTCCATGGGCTACTATTCATCCAGCCCTCCACGGGGTCCTATTCATCCAGCCCTCCATGAGGTCCTGTTCATCCAGCCCTCCACGAGGTCCTGTTCATCCACCGGCTCGATCGATCGGGGTACTATTCATCCAGCGGCAACGGCCTCTACTACCATGAATTGATCGATCGCTCGGGTTCAGTAACGTGTAGCCTGCAGTGCGATCGCTCGGGTTCAGTTAGAGCCCAACGCCTCGCACACACGCGCGTATGTACGAGAGAAATGCGCATCGCTCGGTCCCCGGCCACCCACCGTAACCGGGAACTCCCCCTATATTTTCCTCGCCCTCGCTTCTACCACGGTTTTTTCCGTCATGGATGGCCCAAAGAATGTCATGCAGTTGCGTCTCCAGCCCGCCCAGGACGAAAAACCCATTTTTTGTCATGATTTTTTGTCATAGAAGTAGGAGCCCACCACATCTATGATGATACCGGGTTTTGTCACAATTCTCGTCATAGAAGTGTCATAAGCATGACAGGAAAAAAAATCATTCGGCCCAAAATGTCACGGATGTGTCTTTTTTTGTAGTGTTGGGAGTGTAGATGGCGGGGTTTTTAGATTTGGACTTTGTTTTTACCGCTTTAGCCATAAGGCACTGATGAGTGGAAGGCATGTCCTTGTTTGCAAAGTCAAAGAGGCCGGTGGTGGAGGAGGAGGAGGTGGCATGCATGGCCATGTAGGTCATGCCCACTTGATCATCATCACCGTCATCTTCATCTTCGGACATGTATTCTTCATGAACAAGAGCCTTGTCATCTTTCCTCTTCGCAAACTTGGTGAACTTCTTCTTCTTGAGCACAAGCTTCTCAGATTTGTCTTCACGTCTCTCATACGGACAATCATGCACAAAGTGTCTTGGGCTATCACAATTGTAGCATTTCCTTCATCCAGCGATCTTCCTTGAAGATTCTTCCCTTTGTTTTCCATGGTCCCGGAGTACTTTTTGACTAAGAGAGCCAAGTCTTTCGCAAAGTCATTTTCCGGGCATGAGGTGTCAACATCTTCCTCACATGTCTCTTCACTCACTTCTTCATCCCTTGAGGGTTGGCTAATCACTTTCTTGGCCTTCAAGGCAAGATTGGAGTTCTTGGTTGCTTGAGCAATTGCAAAGGTCTTCTTGGACTTGGTCTCTAAAAGAACATGAGTGGAGAAAGTGGAGACAACTTGAGCCGCGGTCAACTTGTGATAATCCGAACGTTGATGTATCATCATGACCATGGTATGTTCCGTGAGAACCATAGCATCTAAGAACTTGTCCTTGATGAGATCATTATTTGCCCAAGTGCACCCAAAGGTTCTCAATTTGAGCACAAGGGACTTTAACCTTCGATAGACCTCTTCCGCGGACTCACCCTCATTCCTAACAAAGAGATTGACTTCTTGCTTGAGCAAAGCCAATTGAGATCTTCAAATTGCTTCATCTCCTTTGAGAGCCTCCTCAAGGCAATCCCAGATTTCCTTGGCGGTCTTGAGGAGAGCAATGGAGTCACTATAGTCTTCGGTCACAGCGGTGCGCAAAATGTTGTGGGCGGTTGCATTGAGTTGATCATCAACCGCTTCTCTTGGAGTGAGATTTCATTGGGTCCTTGGGTATCTCCTCTCTTTTT